>NC_071387.1:196371449-196675355 GCF_022682495.2 Desmodus rotundus | reverse complement strand
AAGGATGCGGTGATTCTCTGGGTCCAAAATCAGTGAGTCTGAAAATTTAAGATCCTCTTAAAGATATAAGTAAACTTAACCAGAAACTCAGACTCTGCTTCTCCTGAAATTTGGAAGAATGAATTCATTCTGCTTGCTAATTCTTCTTCCTGTGTTATCCTAAGTATGGTGTACAGGTGTATAAACTAACTAGACAGAACTCTAATTTTTATATCTTTTCCAAAAGCACTTACATTGAAAAATAATTAGGACTATGCTCAGAATACAGTCTGAGGATTGTGAATATTAGAATCACAATTTTGTAAATAGAAACCACAAATTTTGAAAACTAGAACCACTGTTTTGGTAATATAAACATTTGTAGTGAGTGAAAACCTGGATTTGCAGGTTTTATGATATAGGGTGGGAAGAAAATTTGGGTAGCCCTCAAAACTTGGGGCTTCCTCATTTGTATATATAAGGATACACCAGAGGAAAAATAACTAAATATAAATTGATACCTACAAGGTATCAAGCTCCTAGGTAGATTAACTAAGTTTAATTCCCCTGGGGAATTAATTTTCTAATTTACTTGTGAGAAAAATGAGTCTGGGTAATGTGACAGAGTATAATAGCAGTTTACTCAAATTTATGTCTTGTTTGCTTTTTTGGTTTGTTTTTTGACCACCTTTCCTGGTTTCCTATAAAGTTCTTTGTGTGCACATGACTAAACCACATCAGCAGAATCTGCATACAGGTGTAATGGTGATGTATGTAATTTCCAGTCCAGGTTTTGCATTCTCATGAGTCTTTTTCCTTGACCTTTTTTTTTTTTTCAATTTCCAGCTGGAATAGAAACTTCCAAGGAACTCAGGAAGCCATATTTTCAAAACAACAGCACGCTGGTCTGCCAGGTTATTGGACAAGGAGGAGGAGCACTAAACCCCACACAGGCACTCATGTAGCACAAGCACTGATTAAGGCTCTTCCGGGCCAGAACCCTACATTTTGTTTTGTTTTGTTTTATTTATGTTTGTTATTGCAGTTATACCACTCCCACTAATTAAGTTATTTAAACGAATTTTCTAAATTCCCAAACTTGGTAAATGGAGGAAAGGATTCTTGAATCTAAGGCACAGAATCTAAGATTCCAGTTTCTCCGCACTGCATGGCCTTCTGTGTGTGCGGTGATAAACAAACACAGCTACAGCTGGTCCCTCCTTTTCTGATGCACAGCTGCTGCTGGAGAGACTGATGTATAACCAAAGGGCCTTCGTAAAGTACACGTGTATTTGCAAAGCTCTTCTTTCATTTGCAAGCTACAACTGCTGTGTGGCGCCATTTACAACTCTTTTAGCACTATTTGGCTTTGTAAAAAGAAAATAATAATATGATGGTCTTAAACATTATACCCTAAGGGTCTTGTCCTTATCCTCTCTCTTGCCTTGCAAATCCTTCATGGTATCATTTTGTTGTATTAATGTCATTAGCTGTTTATCTTCTGAGGGTATGAGTTTGGGGGGTGCAGGTTCTCAAGCAAGAATAACTTCCTGGACTACGACTAGTAGTGTTTCTTCGTGCTACTAATCTACATAACACACTTTTCTCTTTTTCTTTAATGTGCCTTTCTTAAGTAGGAGATTATACCATTTATTGTTTGTGGGGTAAAGAGTAAGTAGAGACTTTTCCTAAATAGGGAAGATGAGTAGGTTTTCTATCATTAATACAAAAGTAAAAAGAAAACAACAGTCTTTAGGACCCTATTTCTCAATGATACCTCAGATAGGAGCGTAGGAGCCCAGAAGAATGTATAACCTTGTTACTTCTACAGTAACTTACTACCTCACGCCTAAACCTTGTTGTCAATTCTTCACAAATTTATTCTTTCTTTGTCTAAAAAGCATAAAAGCTGCCCGCTTCATTCACTTCTTTGGTCACATATTTCTATAAATTCCCATGTATAGACATTAAGTTTGTTTTTTGCCTTTTAATCTGTTTTATGTCAATTCAATTATCAGACCAACCACAGAACATGGAAGAAAAGAAGGGAAAAGTTTTCCTTCCCTACCGTACATTTCTGTTAATTACATTATGGCCAGGTTTTCTGAGTCACTCCATCATGGAGAGAGAAATAGCATGAGGCAGGATGACAAGTTGGAACTGTGCAAGAAAAGAATGGGAAAATACAGATTTGAGTGAGACTTAGAGAATTAATCAAATATTTATTATTCATGTGGCTTTTCTGTTTATTCAGGGGGTATAGCGTACAGCACTGTACTGAGCGTCTAATAGATTTTTACCATATTTATTCTGTCCTTTCCCTGACTCCATCTTTGCTCCCACAGAGTTGAAGTGAAGATTGTGATAAATACGTTTACCTTACAGGGTCTCATATGCAGAATTTTAGTGGCAAAAGTGCTTTAATGAAATCTAAACTGTTATCAAAAAATAAGTTACTATTATATATTTGCACTAGTAACTCATACAATTATCAAATTCTCACATATCAAATAACTCTATAGTTCATTGGAAATTGATTAATTGATTCAGAAATTAATCTGTGTATATCTGATAAATGCTAGTATTCATTCATAAAGTATTGCTAAATTGAAGGTTTTATTAATAAAACTAGCAAAGTACTATGTTCTTAAAACCTTTTAGTTTGAAAATTGGATGGTAAAGCAATAAAAACATTATTAAATAAAGTTAAGATGTGTTATAATTTAGGAATTCAGGTTTCTTATTTAGGAAATTAGTGGAGTAAGAAGAAGACAAAAATGCTAGACACATGTCCCATAAGTTAAAAGGTTCCATATAGTTAAATTCACATATACTCAAAGGTACTTAAATGGTTACATATAATTAAACTCGTATATACTTGAAGGTACCACTTTCTAAAAATCTTACTAAATGTCAAGTTTAATTATAAAACTGAAGAAACTGAAAACTATTAATCAATATAATTTGGGGGCTTTTGAGAATTTGAGAATCTCTTAAGTCTTACTTAAATCAATTTCATTACAATTGTTAATGCTACCAGCTGTCTTTTAGTTCTCAAAAAATGTATTTACTACTAATATTTCCAATAATCTTTTGAAGTAAACCTACAGCTCCAAAAATTTTGGTCAGAAAGAACACCTAACCAGAATAGCCTATGGGGAAAAGATTAATCTGTCCTCAAAATTTTATGATAAAATATTTTAGAGACTTTTTTTTAAAGATTTAACCTTAGTTCAGCAATACATGCCTGGGGGAAAAAAACTGAGAACTTACATGTGTTAGTTATCTTTTGCAGTGTAACAAATTGCCACGAATTTAGTGGCTCAAAATGACGGTGACTTTCTAAGAGTTTCTATGGTCCACGAGTCCTGGCAAGGATTAGCTGGCACCTCGCTGAGGCCCTGCTCGAGGTTTTGTAAGGACAGGGCTCTCATCAGAGACTGAGAGTGACAAATCTGCTTCTTTCTCACACAGTTTGTTTGAAAAATTAATTACCTTATTTGTAGGGGCCCAAGGCCCTGTCTTCTTATTGGCTGTTGCTTAAAGGCCACTCTACAATTAGTGGCCACCTTTGATTCCTAGAGTCCCCATAATGGTCGATGACTTTATGAAGCCAGCAAGAAAAGTCCTTAGGGTGAGCCTGCTGGCCAGACACCCAGTGATATGATGTACCACAACCATGGGACTGACATCTCATCACCTTTGCCATAATCTGTTAGTATGCAGAAAGTCAAAGGTCTGGGCCACACTCAGGGGGAGACGATCTCATGAAAAAGTAAACTTGGAGGGGAGATTGTGAGATTTTGGGAGAGAAACAAACTTTCTTCTACCCTCAGATTTCTTCTGGCTGGTCTAATAGTCAAATAGACACATGACAGACTAACAAGAAAAAATGACCAAATTTAATACAAACATATGTATGGGAACTGTACACACGTGAGAGTCAGAGACCCCACATGCAGGAGCAGTTGAATAGAAAGGGGACTGAAGTATATAAGACATCCTGAGCTAGGGATGACGTAAGGACCTCGGGGGCTTCCAAGGTCATTGCAGCATGGTGAGAAGAGCAGACCTTTAATAAGTAGAAGTTTGTCCTGCCATAAAGAGAGGTCAAAAGAAATTATCTCTGACAATCTCTTATGTGCAAGGTCTCTAATTCAAATTCTTCTAGGTAGTTAAGATGGAGTGCAGAAGTTTCTCTTGAGCCTGTGGCTAAAGTTGCTGTTAGCTCAAAACAATCTGTAACAGAAGCACATCTTGGGGTGACTGGTTTTGCACCCCACAAGGCCAACCTACAATGTTGCCACAGATTACAGAAACAATGAAAATATTAATTTTAAGTCAAATTGCAGGCCAATAACAATGAATTTTAAACTATTCTAGACATTAAGTTATCTGAAGGACTTATCTTTTCTGACACATTCTTAGTGCAGATTTTGGAATGCCATAGTTTATTCATAATAGTAATTGAAGAAATTAATAAATGAAGAATTGCATGTGTAATTTAGTTTTATGTATTCACCAAAATAAGGTGTATTTGTCTATAAATAAATAAAAAGTCAATAATGGAGAATATGAGCTTAATAGCTTTATTTTTCTTTTTTAGTGATATGAAAAAAATCGGTCCCTTTCCTTTAAAAATATACGGCGTTGCCAAATGAATATTATGAGCACCTAATGCATTTCACTCCCAAAACTCACCAGCTGTATATAGTTAAGATTGTTTCAATTTTCCCAATATAATAGATTAAAATGGATTATTTGTGAAAGGCAGATGTATTTGCAAAAACAGGAACCCAGTTTCCATTAGACTATAAATAATGGTCTAATGACAAATAATTATAAATAATACAAATAATATCAGTACCATATATATTAGTTTGGGGAATGATATGTTTTAAAATGTAAAATGTGATTACTTACCAAGCAAACGATAAAATGTTGTAGTGCAGATGTAATTAAGAAAGCATTTTTATCTTCCATCTGTTCCAGATTTTTATATCCAAATGTCTTAGACTTCTGCACAATTGCATAACCCTCCATGTTAGCCAGTGACTCTCTCATTATAGGTTGCTGTGAGAATTTATTGCAAGGGTTCAAAAATAGATCTTTTATCAGTTTTTGTGGTTTTTGGTCCAGATAAAGCTGCTTTTAGTAGTTCTGAGGTACAAGGAGCAATATTGGGTAGTATGCATTAGGGAAAAATTTAAAAGGGTTTTTTTGTATCATAATCTATGTAGATGTAGAGAGAGCTTTGACTTGTTCACATAAAATTGGGAACTCTGAGAATATACTGATTTCAACTCTGGCTTTCTCGCAAATAGATAATTCTTAATTTTGTGATTTTATTTTAAGTAAGGTGATGAATATTTTTGCTGTAACTTCTTGGTAAAGCATACATTAAACAGCTCATCATTTGCAATGTTTAGAAGTCAGTATTAACATGATGTTACTTTGAAAAATGTTAGGGAAATTCGCACTATTGGCATTATTGGGTTGTTAAGATCTTCCATAGTCTCTTTCTGGCTGTCATTTTCTGCCTTTTATAAAAGATTTTTCAACTTTTGAACATTTATAATTATTTTGGAATGTGACATTTATTTAATTGTTGTTTGTTTTAAATATTAATGAGGATTTCTGCATTTCTGAATATGAATAAAATGACTAATTCAATGCATTTGATATATAATTTATACAAGTAAAATTATTCAAACTATCAGTTTAAATTCAAAACAGGTATCAGCTAACCACTGATTTGAGTCTTTGTAAACTTATTCAATGGAATTTTAAATGTTTCATTTCTTTCCAGCCGTTCATTCCTTCTAGCTAATACTCTTCGATGTCTCCTGACAGACTACATAAATTCCAGCTTGTTAAACTTTTTTCCCCATTGAGAACTTCTGCAAATCTGTCGATCTATTGTTACATATGCATGAGTAGCATCATACAAGTAACTGGCAGAATCAACAGTGTCTGGAAATCATTTGCTTTTTTACATTTCATCTACTCTACAGTCAAGATGCTCTTTTAAATATGTGTATAAAGGTCTTGTCATTTTCTCTTTAACTATCTCGCAATTCCATTAAAGCTTTCACACACGGTAGCCATGCTGTCATAGGCCTGACACACATGTTCTTCAAGTAAGGATGACTAGACTGGGTTTGTTTGTTTGTTTGTTTTTAATTGTTTAAATTATAGTCATCATCTTTAGTATCTACTTACACTCAGAAATATTTTGCATGGTCTCTCTGAGTACCATGTCACTAACATAGGAAATGTTACTTCCATTTCGTTTCAGTTACTGATAGTACCGGCTGGATTTTGTATCCCGCCAAGACTTCCATGTTGAAATTCTAACCCCCAAAGGTGATGGTGTTTGGACCTGGGGCTCCGGGGAGGCTATTAGTCATGAGGGTGGAGCTGTCAGGAATGGGATTAGCGACCTTATGGTGGGGACCTCAAGAATTCTCTCGCTCTTTCTGTCATAGGAGGCTAAACGCAGAAGTGAACTGTCTGCACCCTGGAAAAGAGTTATAAGGAAAAAATGGAAAAATATGAATATTGAGAGGAATTATTTTGAAGACAGTAGTAGTTCAGGGTTAGAAGGAATCTGTGTGCCTTATCTAATTAAAAACATGATGTCTGGCTCTTTTGTTATCCAAACGTTTTAGTTTTTATTTGCCTGTGGGAGGTGGTTTACCATGGAATTCAAGTGTAACTGTATAGTCATTGAGTGATACTATTCCAGGTTCGTTAGTTTTCTCAATTGGCAGTTAGGTGATTTTTAAACAATGTTCTAAGTTTCCCAAACTAAACATTCTTTATTTTTAAAATGGAGAAAATAATCTTTATAAAAAGGTTTCTTAAAGTAGCGTGGATGTAACCCTTTTTTGAACTGGTGGGCTCCACTCTGGGGAGTCAGCACACAACCCTATTTAATCTTTTAGAAGAATATAGGAAACGAATATGCATAGACTCTCAGCGCAGGGCCCAGCACACAGTAGGCAACACATGGTGACAATGTTGATTTATTGACAGCTTCAGGAGTCACTATTACTGTGATTCCCGAATGGTTTTTTGGTCTCAGGAACTCTTTATACTCTTGAAATTATTGAGAAACCAAAATAACTGATGTTTATGTGCATAACATGTTCTCATATACTCTGAATTGGAACTTGAAACAGAAATTTTCAAAAAATATATTCATTTTAAAATTACAGAAAACTTTGTTATATGTTAGTTAACATGAATAAAATACTTTTTAATGAAAAAAGTAAATTTTACAGAACAAAAAATTAGTAAGAAGTCTTATTAGTCAGGCTTTTCCAGAGACACAGACTCAATAAGTTTTATATATATAAATATATATATATATATATATATATATATGTAGAAAAAGGTGTATTATGAAGGATTAACTCATGGGATTATGAAGGCTGGGGAGTTCCAGAATCTGCTATCTGCCTGCTGGAGCCCTGGGAAAGCCAGTGGTGTAGATCCCTGCAAATCTAAAGGCCTGAGAACCAGGAGAACCAAAGGTCTAAGTCTCATTCTGTGTCTGAAGGTTCAGGAGCCTTTATAACAATGCCTGGTATCCTTGGGCAGCAGTTGGATGTCCCTGTTTGGGCCAAGAGCAAACTCAGGCTTTCTCTGCCCTTTTGTTCTATGTGAGCTCTCAGTGGATTGGACGATGTCTATTCACAAGGGTGATGATCTTTTCTCAGTCTATCCATTCAAATGCTAATCTGTTCCCAAAACATCCTTATAGACACATCTACTAATAATGTTTTACCAGTTTAGCCCAGGCAAGTTGACAAGTTGACACAAAAAAAATGAGCCAGCACAGAAGAGGCACTGCTTTACCATTTTTTTTTTCCAGATTTGTTCAACAGATGGCTCAGTACTTACTGTTCAATAGAAATATAGCACAGGATACTGTTAAAGAACAAAATCCAGCTGAGTAAACTTAAAAATCTATTTGGCTGTATTAAAGGATTTAGGAATCTCTTGTTCTGGAGGATATTAACAAAGGAAAAGAAAGAATTATTTTTACACTAGGACATCTTTTGGGAGGAAGGGTACAAGAGGGTTTTATTAAGCAGATTGCCTCTTTTTTCCGGGAGGTTGGGGAGAGCCTGGAGAGGGCCCACGTGACAGATTACCTCTGTGGTTTTGAACATGATATTCCAGGGTGGTTGAAAAAATAATAATAAATCAATACATTTTGAACGACAAAAAAATAAATAAAAGATGATATTTCTAGTGAAGATCAGAGCTGCAGTTGGATCAAATATTAAGTCACAGGCTTTAGCATGAGTATCGCTGCTTTGGGCTGTGGTCTTCTCCTTAACAATACAAATATTAGTACTATATGTAATTTTAAAGTCCTCTGTAATCACATTTAAATAATTCAACATTTATTTTAATATATTTTATTTTCCCAATATGTCTAAACTATATTCAGTTCAACATATAATTAATGTAAACAATTATTAAGATATTTTACTTTTTTTATACAACATCACTGAAATCCAGTAAGCATTTTACACTTAGAGGTCATTTCAGTTGGGATTAGTCACAATTCAAGTGCTCAATGACCATCCGTAGATACTGGGTACTACACTGCATGGCACTGGCCTAGTTTAGTGGAAAACAGCTGCATTCCACCCAGTATTGATATCCCTACACTCATGAAAAATGAGAAAGAAAAAGACGATAATTTATTTTCATCTCACAGACCTCCCTGAATGTGTCTCAGGGATCACTGGGGCTCTCTAGAGCATGCTTGGAGAGGCACTGTTAATACTGAAAAGGGGAATTGATTCTTAATTTCTAAATTTTGAAAGTAGAGTAGAACATTTTTGTTCCTACTTCTTTGCCCATGTTGAGTGGTGACAGAAATAGACTGAATTCCCTCTCCTCTTCTTGTCCTCAGGACATTCCCAGTACTTGTGTTTGGGAGTGAGAAGTCATACAACTTTCTGTTCTAGACATGTCTAGCTGCCCGAGTGACCTACAATATTAGACAATTTTTTCATAAGGGCGCCGCCTCCTTCAGTTTACATGGGAAATGCTCATATCCTCTTAGATTTAGCCTAGTTTTTTTTTTTTTAAGAACTTGCCTGTTTTTTGTTATTTTTAAATCATTAGTTATTTTTAAGAAAGCCTAACCCCCAGGGCATCTCTCATGCCTATTCAACTATCTGCCACCTGGGTGGGAAAAGACAAGGGGCCACTTTCTAAAGAGTTTAACCTTCATTTTTTTTTTTTGTAAAAGGGCATTATGCTAAGTGTAATAAGTTAAATAGAGAAAGACAAATACCATATGATCTCACCTATGTGTGGAATCTGAAAAAAATAACAAAACAAAACAAAAACAAATAATCAAGCCCATCGATGTGAAGAACAGATTGGTGGTTGCCAGAGGCAGGGATTTGTGGGTGGGAGAAATGATTGAAAAGGGTCAAAATAAATATGGGGAAGTAATGTACAGCACGGTGATTATAGTTAGTAATACTGCGTTGCATATTTGGAAGTTGCTAAAAGAGTAGATCTTAACAGTTCTCATCACAAGTAAAAGAACGTTTTGTAACTATGTAAGGTCACACATATTGACTAGACTTATTGTGGGGATCATTTCACATGTATGCAAAATCAAATCATTATGTTATACACCTAAAACTAATATAATATTATATGTCAAATCATACCTCAATAAAAAAGTATGAAAGAAAAAAAAAGTGTAAGCTTCAATTCAATGTTCAAAGTGTTGACAGAAAAAAACATCCAAACCTGAAAATAATTTTAATGAAAACTTGCTTGAGCCAAACAAAGGATGCAACTGAAAGCAAGATCTCAACAGACTAAGAAAAATGTTTCTCAGAATGACAATTTATAACTTCTTTTATGCATCTGGACTTAAGAACCTAAGGAAGATTGAATGAAGGCTGGAGAGGCCCTGGCCAGGTAGTAAGTTGGTTAGAGCACCGGCCTGATGTAACAAGGTTGTGGGTTTGATCCCTGGTTCAGAGCACATGCAAGAATCAACCAATGAATGCATA
Source organism: Desmodus rotundus (assembly GCF_022682495.2). Classification (NCBI taxonomy): domain Eukaryota; kingdom Metazoa; phylum Chordata; class Mammalia; order Chiroptera; family Phyllostomidae; genus Desmodus; species Desmodus rotundus. Next base: position 196,665,315 of record NC_071387.1, on the reverse strand, counting down.
AAGAAGTAACAAACTGATGTTTCACTCTCCCCCAAAATAAATAAATAAATAAAGTCAGTTGATAACACAGATGGGCATTCCGATTCCAGGTGCTTCTTGACTGAACTGTGTATGTGGTGTGAGGGAGGCATTGCTGTCAAGTCCTCTTACTGCAGGACTGTTGACCTAAACATAAAAGGTCAAAGTGAGAGACAGTAGTGTTTATTTGATGTCCAAAAGAATAGCTGCTTAGAAAGCACTGGTTCAGGCGGAAACCCCAATGGCATTTTGATTAGGAGCTGAAGACATTCGGTATTTCTGAGACCATGAAGGGGAGTAATTACATGGATAGACAAGGAATTTCTATGGGTGCTAATAGGCTAATGAATGGATTTTTATAGGGGCAGATAAACTACTATATGATGCCAATTCTAAAGAAAGTCTTTAATTGTCAGTCTGGCAGTCACAACAAGCAGTTGTTTAGGACACAGTGCTACTTGAGTCCCAGTCCAAAGGTTATTTTTAAGCCCTATTTTAACATTCCAAAGGTCTGAGGATTAACACACGCAAGGCATGTCCTCCGGGATGGCAGCTCCAGCTTCGCTTTGATATTTTGAAGTGGCCTGCTTTATATTATTTTTTGCAGGACTAGTTATTATTTGTCTTAAGAATATGCATGTAATGGGTTGTACTTGCTTGGCTATTAAAAGGGTATAATTTGGTTTTGTCTTTAGAATATATTAAAGGCCAATTGTTTGTACTATACACTACATTCTAGTTTAGTGCTTGTTTAATATGATGTTTTATCTCTTTTTTTACTACCTTTGTTAAGAAAGAGGATTTGGGTGGGAGGAAATATTTTTAATTATATATTCCCCATACTTCCTGTATTAACAAGGAGAGAGAGAAAGAAAGAGAGAGACTTAGTTAGTTATAGGTTAATACAAACAAACATAATATTCAGCACTATGTGTGGTTGCTACCACCGGGCTGGCAGGCAGCACAGACCTGAACTGAGTCCAGGTCAGCCCTCCTGCAGTGCTGGTCCTTGCATGGGGTGGCCTCCCAGACGTGCAGGAGACAACCTGAGCTCTTACTGACAGCCCGGAGTGTGATGTGAGTGAGAGTACGAGGCACATTATTGCATAGCATGATGGTTCTAAAACTGAAGTGATTCACAGACAAAATGGGCAAACCGATTTCTCAAGTTCGAACCTGTTTCTGAAGTGAAGCCAACCCCATGTGCGTAGTTCCACATTCAAGAAAGTTGCCACATCTTTGTGAGAAGAAGCCAGCTTAACATTGGAGAAATGGGTGCGAGGTTAGAACCTGTTTCTGAAGTGAAGCCAACCCCATGTGCGTAGTTCCACATTCAAGAAAGTTGCCACATCTTTGTGAGAAGAAGCCAGCTTAACATTGGAGAAATGGGTGCGAGGTTAGACGGTTGAAAAGTGAACTTACATCATTGGATGCTGTGGATGATACACAATGAACAATCATTTCGGTTGAAACAACTAAACTGCCAGATGTTTACATACATGTATAAAGTATACATGTATAAATATACAAATATTCACAGACACACACACATTCACACATAATACTTTATTAGCTTGACTTAATCATGCATTCAGAGAATTGCAGGGAAAAACCTAAATTGAAAGCAGGAACCATGGAGGTGCCGCAGCAGAGCTGATTTCCAACCTGTTCTCTCACAAAACCCTGGAGACCAGGAACTGCCTTTTGGTCCCTGCGCAGGGTTGTAGGAAAGGAGGCGAAACTCAGGACTCAAGCGGATGAGAGACTGAATAAGCTAACTTTGCATAAAACTGGGGCCACAAAGGGTTACATCCTACATGTATAGGTGATCAAGACATTATCCTCACCATGTAAAAGGATATGGCAAGATTTGCCTGCCTTTAAATTATCAAAGACAAGATGGGGAGAAAAACCCTTCCCAGAGAATTTAGAATCGTAAGTGAGCCCCTCTATGCGTCCGTAAGCCACACTACTTTCGTGAAAACCCTTGTGAGAAGAATTTGTCTTCAGGCAAAAATCAGTATCAAATGTAAATTTTTTCTAGAGGAAATTAAGTTCAAGCCCAGCCATAAATGGAGACAAAATTTCAAGTAGAAGAAATCACTCACAGGTAAAGAAATTCTTTAAAAAAAAAACACAGCAGAAAGAAAAAAGGAAACCAAAGTGAAAATTATCAGAAACAAAAGCAAACAGAAATATACTTGAACAGAGTCCAGATATTGGAATTATGTCATACAAAATAAGAATAATTAATTTGTTTAATAGTTTTGAATAAATTAAAAAGAAACTTTAAAATATTAATAGGGAAAAAGAAACAATAAAGAATGATCAAGCTGATACAAAAAAGAACCAACTACAGTTTCGAGCCTTGAAAAATATAAAAAGTAAAATAAAAATTCAGTTGAAGAACTAGAGTGTTATAATTGGGTTATTGTTCCCATTTATTAACCATGTGTCTGGTAACTTTGCCATGCCTCCAACTGTGGGTACATCTGCCTACCTGGCTTAGTGTTGCCTTGTCTATGTGACTTGCCTTGGCTAATGAATGTAAACATATGTGACAAAAAAGAAACTTTAAAGATGTATGCAAAATTTGGCTATACAACACTAGCCAAATTCTGCTCCTGTACATGTGAGAAAAGCATCTCCTAAGTGGACATCATCACTTCTCTCTGGACTCCAGAATAGAAACAAGAGACCTGAACTGGACCACAGCCTGGAATGGCACTGGCCAGCCAAGTTCAGACTAAATAACCCAAAACACAAACACAGATACAAAACATAATATGCACAGATCTACAGAGATGAACATCAAAGTGTGTTAATGCTATATGTATCCAAACCTGGCTAGTTAAAGGGTGTGCTAAAGAGAACAGACAGAGGGATTGTTAAGTATATTAGTCAAATAAGTACAAGTACACTTATAAGTGTACTTGTACTTATAATATACAAATAAGTATATTATTCAACTTGGATAGGTAGAAAATGTTTTTTATTGGAGAAATAAGGAAAAAGATGGAGCTAGAGAATTGGCACATTAGTAAGAAAATCCAAACAGTAGCTGATAATTGTCCAGAATAGTTGTCAGGAAGCAACCTCTGATTCAGGAAGTCCAATGAATATAAGGAAGATAAGTAAAAAAGACAGACAGACCTAGACACATAATAGTAAATCAATAAAACACCAAGTAAAAGACAACATCTCAAAAAAAAGCAGAGTGAAAAGATAGATCACCTACTAATCAGTGAAAATTAGGCTGCTTGCTGAACTACCAACAGCAAGAAAACAGTAGAAAGATATTATTAATGCATTGAGAGAAACTTTCAACCCGCTCTCTTTGAAGAAACAAGCTGAAATAAAGACATCTTTTGTATATATAAGCACAGAGATGGTACCACAAAAGGTCCCATGTCAAATAGAATGACAAAGAAAACATTTTACTTACAAGAAGAAAAAAATAACAAAAAATTCAAGGCAGAAAATCTGAAGTGCAAAATAAAACGACAGAAATATTGGAAGCATGCGAGTTGGGGCAAAACTAGGTTTACAGCTGGGAGTATATGAAACAAAGTTTATTCTTATATTATTATCTATTATTATATCATTTTCCATCCAAACAGCTGTAACCCTACTTTCTCCCTACCCTGCATATCTCAAGTCACTCACTTAGTTTTCTTCCTTCATTTGTCAAATATTGGCTATACCCACGTTTTGCACTTAGCTACTATATATAACTGCACGCTATAATTTGTAGATTTTTTTCAGGGAAATCTATTTCTTTCTACTAAATAACCTTTGAAATGACCACTAATTTTATAAACTTTAAAAACCACCTTTGTTACCATTGCCAAGAAGTTTTCCCTCCATTCATTGAGAGAAGGCTGATTTACTTCTAGGTCATTGCTGTCGAAGATGTGGCTTTGTTTCTCGGGCTCATCTCTTTATTATAAAGCCAGTCAACTTGCGAGTTTTAGTAAGTCATCAAACTTTCTGGATGGGAAATAATACTCTATCCTATATTATTTTGTCATTACTCTTATCAATGTATGTGTTTATATTTGTAAACTTTTAATGTTGATAATGAGATTCAATTAAAAATGCATGTATGTGGATCCACTATCTTGGAAGGAAAACATTCTTACTTAATTTTGTTTAATTGATTTTAAATAAATTATTTATTTTGTATTAAACATTTATCTCAAATACAGGATCATGTCAGAAATACTGATGGAGGGAGAATATAGGACTTACCAATAATTGATCAAGTATAAGGTACCAAAAGTATCTGCAAAAAGGCTTGCAGCAAACCTCATACTTTATGGTGAGACATCTAAAACGTTCCTCTTTTGATGGAAAACAAAATAAAGGTGCCTACTATTCCCACATTTTTAAACACTAAAGGCTGTTCTCATTCATTTCATTAAGGCAAAAAATAAATGATTTTAATTATATAATTTTAATATAAAATTTCAAAGAATTTAGAAATAAAATGCTATGCTTTTTAGAGAGTGACAAGTATAAATTCAGAACCCATGTGCAAAACCCCCAAACAGCTGCATTTCTGTACTTCAACCATAGCGAGAAAGCACACTTAAAATAACATCGATAGTATTAAGTATCTAGAAATAAATTTAAATAAAATATTGATAAGGCATTTAAGGAAATACTCATAAAATTCTATATAAAATATAAACAAAAACAAGTAAATGGAAATAGTTTACGAGCATAGATCTCAATCTTCAAATTTATCTACAGATATAGCATTAACATGCAGTCTCTATAAAAATTCAGTTATTTTAAAATAGTTGATACTCTGACAAGATTTATGTCAAGGAGCAAAGGTCAAAACTCCAGGTGGTGAACACTCAATATAATATACAGATGATGTATTATAGAATTTTACACCTGAAACTTACATAATTTTATTAACCATTGTCACCCCAATAAATTCAATAAAAAAGATGAAAAAGATATTAAACATTAATGATACAGCAGCTGTTGAGCTGACATATTTCCCCAGATCAGATTATCTAAGGAACATAGAAATCTGGTTTTCTATCAAAAGTACTGGTGACATCCGTAGAAACTATCATCCACATGATGTGTATTTAGTTGACTACAACAGAACCACCCCTTAACCCAGCTCAACTCAACAAATATCTATGGACCCCCTTACATGGAGGCAATGCCCGGGGCTCTGTGCAGGTAGGGCGGTTGCTGGTGGGGGAGGCTTCTCAGATAAATAAGACCCACATGTACCCTGAAGATAATATAATTTCAGAGGCAGAAATACAATAAAGTCCACAGATCATTATTATACTGGGTCATGCAAAAAATACCCATTCCAGAAGAAGAAGTATAAGGATTTCTAACTGAGGCGTAATAAAAATATATTTGGTCTTTGTTTTGGGACCCTGGCACAGAGCTCCTAAAACCCTGAGAATGTCCTGGGTGATCGGAGTGTCTTTGGTTACCGCTGAGGAGCTCCTTTTGGAGCACACCTGAGTTCATGGTGATCAGGAAACTTAGGGTGGGACCCCCTAGACAGCCTCAGAATGGGGAGAAACTTCAAAAAACAGTGACAGAGATTTTATACACGTTATTGTATTTTTGTTGACATCGAATTCTCATGAGGCGTATACTATACATGCATATGCAAGGGAAAAGGCTAAGATTGTTCATTATAACCTGTTACTCAATTTTGTTTTTGTAAGTGGCAGAGTTCTTGTAAATCAAGTAAATGTTTACTGATGTGAAACCATTCAATTGTCCATGAAAATAAACCTCTAATATTTGAGTAAAGCGATTAAAATGTTGGTGTGAGTGCAAGCTTCTTTAACGCACAGTGAAGCTATTCTACGTTTGAAAGCAAGGGAAGCTGGGAATACACGAGTAAATATAATGGTAGAAATATTTCAAGAGCAGGGAAGTCAGAAACTCTAAATCTATAATTCATCACATAAAATAATTTCACAAGTAAGAGTAAAAATGTGTTCTCTCAAATCAGTTCTTGTATTCAAAGTACAGCAACAGCAGTACTAAGCGGTGTCAAATATATAACGTTCCTTTTATTTCTTTTACATTGTGAAATTTGAAGACATGGAAAGATTACTTGCTTTGATAGACAAAACAGACAAACTGACATTCAGGCAGAGGAAGGAAGAAAATTGGTTCTCCCTACTCCATTGTGGTATTAGTCATTTATGGTAATTGAAATTCGTTGATTGGTGCAGACTGAAACCAGTGACATCATTAGCAGAACAGAACTGAAAGGGCCCAAATGAAGGAGAGGGACAATTGCAAATATTGGCAAGGATGAGGGACAACTGAAACTGCCAAACATAGACAGTAGAAGTGTAAATTGGAAGAGATATTCTGAAAAACTTATCTGTTAAGGCTGACATTGTCAAGGCATTTGTAGAACCATAGCCTTCTAAGCATATAGTCAACATAAATGCATGTATGTGTGTCCTCATTTGCACATACATACACATACACATATAATAATGTCAATGACACCATTAATCAGTGTAGTCTCAAACTGGGACAACCCAGCCGTCTAGTGTCGAGAGTGCATCGACGAATAATGCTAAGTCACTCACGCCGCTGCTTTCCCTCCACCGATCTGCAAGGCACACCAGGTGCTTCTTCTCATTGTCCTGCAAGCTTTGAGCTAAATAAGGAAGATAATCATTGCCAATGAAACAGATATACAATTTTAAGCAAAGAAACACAATATGAGTATACGGTTATGAAAAGTCATCAAGAAAAGAATGTCCGGCATCAGGTCTCCTGCTTGTAATTCCCATTCTTACCATGTATTAGTGGTACACCCATGAACATTATTTCACACCGTGTTTCCTCATCTGAAGGAGAGAGTCCACAAGAGTTAACTTCTCCTCCCTGTTCTCTTCAAAGAACTGTATATATGTGTTAACTCACTTGACCTTTACAAGTACCTCACGCAGGGGATGCTATTCACATCCTTATTTTTGAGGAATGTGCGTCACAGAGCAGCAAGGTGACTTTCTCACCATCACATAACTAAACATCAGTGAGGCCGGGAAGAGATCTCTGGGGCAGAGACTTGCTGGAGCATCAAGCTCAGAGAGCTGCCTGGGTCCCTCGAGGAAGAATGTTCCTGTTGAGCAAATCTGACTCTGCAGCGGGCTGTCTGTAAGCAGAACTCACCTGGTGTCTGGTACTTCAGAACTCTGAGGGGAATACTGGAGAGGGGCTATGCATGTCTCATGCCCATTTAATTATAACAGTCTCCAAAATGTTTGGTTACCTAAGGAGTTAAGAGCTTCTGTTTCTGTCTGCTAAACCTGAGAGAGAGGGAAGGGGAGGGAGAGGGAGAAAGGAAGTACAGGAGAGGGAGAGAGAGAAAGGGAGAGAATGTTTTATTTCATTTTGATTTCCCCTCTTGGACATTCCAGGGACTCTATTACAGCTTGAGTTTTTTGGGTTTTGGTGTTTTTTCTTTCTGGCCCATGAATCACTCTCCAGCTTCACTGCTTTCCAGTTTCTTATTATAGGATGCCCAAAATGGGAAGCTTCATTGCCTAGCAACCATGTGGGCCTCCCCCATGCCTCTTTGAGATTGAGGGCACTAATGGTATACAGAGTTCCCTGGGAGTGGGACTGCGGGGACCTTTTCTTTCATAATATATTTCAGCTTATCTCCCTGTGTCTCCTGTCCTGTGGCAACACGAATCAGGCTTTACAAAGGGATATATCTACAGGACACTTCCACACAGGATGCACATTGGAAACACTCAGGGATTTGGGTTGCTACAGTCCCCTAACACCTGCCTATCAACCTCAAAAATAAAAAGCCAAAGTGCGTAGCATCAAGTGTTTATTTGGGATAAAAGAAATTATTCAGGAAGCATTGTTTCAGGGAGTATTCCATTTATGGGGTATTTCACTATGGGGTGTTCCAAATAGTGTTCTATTATGAGGTAAAGGTAATTTACCTCTTATAAAGGATAATTATAAGAAAGGGGAAAGAATTGCATAAATAGAAGAAAGGAATTTCTATAGGTACAAATAAGCTAAGTTATTCTTAAGCTATACATGTGGTTCTAAAGAACGTATTTAATTTGCAGTCCTTGCAGTCAGGATGTCTGCTTTCCTATTGGCTTTGCAAAAGTTGTTTGGAATAGAATGTTGCCAACGTCCCAAACCAGTCCAAAGGTTATTTCTACCAGTTCAAGCATTCCAAAGTTTTGAGGAATAAGTCATGCAAAGTGATTCCTCTGGGATGGCAGCTCCAACCCCATTTTGAAATGGCTCCATTTAGGTCATTTCTTATATATTTAATATGCAAGGATGATCCTGCTTGGAAGTTAGTAGCCCTTATAAATACAGGTCAGACAATAAGACACACCACAGTTTAGACTGAGAAATAATTGATTTCTGGCAGGGCATCATGTCAATGTCTTTTGTCCTGCCCTGGCTGTTGTAGCTCAGTGGGTTGAATGCGGGCCTGTGAACCCAAAGGTTGCTGGTTTGATTCCCAATCAGGGCACATTCATAGTTCATAGACCAGGTTCCCAGGTGGGGGTATGTGAGAGGTAACCCATCAAGATGTTTCTTTCTTTCTCTTTCTCCTTTCCTTCCTCTCTCTCAAAAATAACCAAATAAAATCTTTAAAAATGTCTTTTAGCCAGTAGGGTATGAATTTCACATTTTTATTTCTGTTTTAAGCTTGACAACCTCAGAGTAATTTTTTTTCTTTTTTATAACCCATTAAGCTACAATTGCATTTGCTTCCCCTAAAGAACCAACCCCACGTGACACAGGTCTATGTTCCTAAAAATCTCAGGGGACATGTAAATTAGTTGATATGTATTTTGTTACTTGTGATGACACGTTTATGCCAAGACTGGGAAAACCTTTGCTCTGTGCAGTTTCACTTCCAAGTGCTTGGTAAAACCAGCAGAAACAGAGTGGACAATTCATAGGTTTACCTCTCAGCAACCGAGGGCTGCTATTAACCAACCGGCACACAGTCTGGCGATTCAGGAACTGAGTTACTCTCCATCTGTCTCTTTGATGCCACGTGGACTCATGGCCCTACCTCACTCTTATATTTGAACCATATCACAGAAACACATTCTTGGAAAATATCTCATTTGCAAGGACTAGGTCAGTTGTTCCTTCCTTGTTAAATCATCACTGGCTAAACAGCAAAGCCATTTGTACTTAGGTGGAGGCCATGACCGTCCCTTCTGCAGAGACCTTGTGTGGTGGTGAATTCTCAGACAAAGTAGCTGGAGCTGGTGAGGGGTCCTCAGATTTCAGCAGTCAGTTCAGCTTAAGTGTGAGAGGTAGTGTGACAAGAATGTAGGGAAACTGTATAAAGCATTACTCTTATAACAGCATGGAAGATATACCAATTTAAATTCACAGGAGGACAAGCACATTCAGAGACAAGGAGGAGTGGCCTGAGGCCGTATAACCAGGGATTAAGGATATAAATAGAGTGGTTGGATTCTGCTAGCAGATTTGGATAGAAGCCTCAATTCCTCTGATCATCGGCTGTTTGACTCTTGGAAAATTATTTAACTTCTCTGGGCCTCAGTTTCTACTTTTATGGAATATAGACACAAATTTTAGAATAAAAACAAATTTTATTAATATCATTTTCTTATATTAAATCACAGCAATGATTTAGCCTATAGCCTGTAAGAAGATATCCAGTTCATAATAAGCGTTCAGGAAAGGAGCCCCTAAATAAATACAAAAACAGCTACATGATTATTTATAAACATAGAGATACATAGCAGTGATGAGAGTTAGAGACGTTCAAAAATTCAAGTGAAAAAATACCATTTGTACTTGGCAATCAGAACTCCCATGGTCAGAAAGTGTATTGATTGTGGTGGAGATGATACAGAGAGTAGGGAGATGGGAGTGCTGTGGTCCTGGGGCCTGGGGAATGTAGAATCCAATAGTCCCCTGAAATATATAGAGTTTCATTATTTTTCTGGAAGCAATGGTTTTAAGTAAATATTATTTATAGACCTGTTCAGCTCAATCATTTTAGCCAATATATGCTGGGCATCTTTTAGAGTGATTTTTTTCTTTACATATTTAGATGTATCACTCTCTTTTTGCATGCATGATTTCTGAGGAGAAGTCACATGTGATTCTTATCTTTGTTTCTTTATAGCTAAGGTGGTTGTTTTTTTCCTGCTTCTTTCAAGATTTTTCTTCTTCTTTGATTTTGAAAATTATATGCTTAAGTGCATATTTTTGGCATTCAACCTGTTGGCATTCTGCAAGCTTCCTGGGTCTGTGATTTGGTGTCTGACATAAATTTGGGGGACATTCTCAGTCCTAATTGTTTCAAATATTTCCTCTGTTCCTTTCTCTCTTTCCTCTCTTTCTGATACTGCCATCCTGAGCAAGTTACACACACCGATTGCAGGGGTCCCGCAGTCCTTGGGTATTCCGATCTCTGATCTCTTTTCTCAGTCTTTGTTCTGTTTGCTTTTCAGCTTTGGAGGTTTGTGTGGAGATACGCTCAAGATCAAATCTATTCTTTCCAGCCATGTCCAGTCTGCCAATAAGCCTATCAAAGGCATTCTTAATTTCCGTCACCGTGTCTTTGATCTATAGCGTTTTTGTAGTTGCTGTTTCTTAGGATTTCCATTACTCTGCTTACGTTGCTCGTCCGTTCTTGCGTGCTGCCTCCTTTGTTCATTCATGCCCTGAGCACATTAATCTAGTCTTTTAAAATTCCTGGCCTGATAATTCAGTATCTCTTCCATGTCTGGTTCTGATGCTTTGTCTCTTCAAATTTTGTTGCCTTTTAACATTCTTTCCATTTTTAAAAAATAGCCAGGCGAGGTGCACTGAGTGAAAGGAACTTTAAAAAGAGGTCTCCAGTATTGTGGTGGTGAGGTATGGAGGAAGGGGACCCTTTGTATAGTCCTGCCGTGGTTAGGGCTTCTAGTGAGCCCATGGCTCTGGACTGAACCGTTCGCGTGGTTTCCAGTTGCCTTTTCCTCCTGCCTTATGTAGGACAGGGCTCGAGTGAGCTGCAGCTGGGTCACTCCCTTCCCCAGGACTCAGCGGTGCTCTGCTACTGGTCCCTCCGGGTGGGCTCTGGGTAACCAGTTGCCTCTCAGGGTTCAGGCCGTGTTGAGAGTCCGCTGAGTATTCCAAAAATGATTCCTTTCTCTCCCCCTGCCGGCAGCACAGGGGCATTTTTCTCAGAGAGCTCCTGGAGGTAAATCCCACTGTTTTTGGGGGGCCCTATGACTGGGTCCCCGGGGTTTTTCATCTCAGGCTGCCCACAAGGACCTGCAGCGCTTTGTCAGTTACAGGCCGGTTGTCCGACCCCCGCGCTGGTCCCGCAGCAGCTCCGCCGGGGAGGGGGGGGGGCAGACGTTTGTCCTGGTTTTCCCTTCTTTATCGGTCCAAGAAAAAAACTTTTTTTTCCAGTCCATTCAGCTTTTAACTTGTTAGGACGGAGTGGTGACAGCGAGCTCCTTTCACATGGAGCTGGGCAGGGCAAATCCCTTGCACAGGCCCGGGCGACTTCTCCCTGTTCTGGGGAGTCGATGCAGCTGAGTTAAGTGAGCTCTTCTGAGGCTGAAAGGAAGAGAGGTAAGGATGAGAGGTAATTCTGTGACTACAACAGGCGTCAGTTTCTCTCCCTGCTCCCGACGGAATAGTTCTAGGTATTTTTTTGGAAATATCTCCAACCCCTTGGACATGTCGATGTACAGAAACGCGCTCAGTGGCTGCTGCGGTCAGAATTTTGTGTCAACGCTACCCCTTACTGGCTTCATGACTTCGGGCAGAATGCTTAGCCTCTCCGATCCTTCCTTCGTTCCGTGGGAAAACTGGAATTGTGACGTTATTCTTCAAGGCTATTTTTTAGGATCAAATGAAATACCTTTTGTTAAAACATTTTGAAATCAACATCTAAAAAAATGTAAGTTATGATTATAGTTTTTGGAAATTGTTTTTAAAATGACATTAGCATTTTAAAAGGAGCATCAAATTAAACACAACCATGCATTTAATCCCAAATATTTTAATATAAATTCCATAGACATGCTTTGGTTTACACATTATATGCAGAAGGCTTGTGCAATATCAATCATAAGGAAATAAAACATTTTATCTTACTTTTTCTCTAAACAAGATTGAGGAAAGGAGACAGACATCGACAGAAGTTGAGAGAACATATACTGCCAATGGTTGTGGGGTAAAGTGGATAAGTTATCATATAAAGAAAAAACCTTAAACCCTGCTTAAGCAGATAGATATATTAAAAAGTAATGCATATGTATTTTATTTCCTATTTCACAGAAAAGTCAGAAGAAAGATAGCATCATGAAGCTACAACAATCAGAGTAACAGTAAAGTGAATTTGTCATCTCAAGAAGAACTCGAAAAACCATGAAAAACAGCCCAGAAGACTTTCTGAGCAACAGAAATTGTATGAATTCATCCTTTAATATATGACCCTAACCCTGACCCTAACTGAACCCTAACAAGTGGAACTAAAGGCAGAGATTTTTATGGGTAGCAAGTTTATTCAAAGACCATTAAAAAGATGCTTCTCCTGTGATCATTGACCAGGGCTTGCATTCTTCAGTTCCTGGTTCTGAAATGGTTTTCATGTTGTGCCATGTCACTTGCCTGAGCTATTAAAAAAAATTCTTTTTGACAGTCCAACACAAAGGAAACAATGTTGTTTCCTTAATCAAAAAGGGCAGAGCTGTGCCGGGCAGGCTTTCCAAGTGCCAAAAGCCTTTCTTCTAAGGCACCTGCTGTTGTTACACACAGCCTCAGCTGCAGAGGACGCAGAAAAAGACAGCAGTTTTGTTATTATTATTCCTTTCCAGGGTGTGAAAACAGGGTAATGAATTTTATAAAGACAGCATTAATTTATCGCATGCAGATAAGCACTTGTTTCCTTAACTCCCGGACTCACGAACTGGAAACATTACTGAGGGAACAAAGAGAAGTGTCTGCTATAGAAAGTAATTGACAGGCAAAACCAAAGGAGGGACTCAGTGCAGAAGGTATGCCCTTTCAAAGAGCACTGGAGGTAAAGCAGAAAATGAGACATGCCCATGAAAACAAGGAAACTCGTTAAAATGAACCCGCTCATCTCCTTAGCAGATCCTTTCATCCAGTTTTCTCAGCATTGATCTCATTTGATTTATGAGAATAAAAACCTAATTTTAAAAAATTCCACACTGTTTATACAGGCAAATGTTGCTCAGCTATGAAGATTTTATCCCCCTCAACCCCCCACACCAACACCTCTATACAATGTATCATAGTTAAGTACTTCTGAAGATTTTATCCCCCTCAACCCCCCACACCAACACCTCTATACAATGTATCATAGTTAAGTACTTCTTTTGGTCTTTGTTTTGAAGTTCTGGTGATCACGTATGAATGTGCTACACGTTTATGCTCAGAAACTTTCAAGTTTTTAATACCAGCCTCAGTCGTGGGGACCACGTCTCTTCCACACACAGTGCTTTATGCAAATAACACGGTACTTACCTCACAAACTTTCTCAATTAAAATTGTCTCCCAAATTGAAGTGCTGGCCATTCCCCAGCTCTCCAATCCTTTATTGATCTGCCCTTGTTTTATCCTCACTCTGTTTGGTAGAGCTCAGACACCTGCTCACAAATGGAATTAGATGTCTCTTCATCCAAGCTCTGCTTACTTTCTTGGTTCTTTTTTTTTTTTTTTTTCGTGTTCTAATTCTTCTGTCAGTATTCTTTTTCAGATGACCTTATGCTCTCCATTTTTATTTAATTGTTGTTCAAGTACAATTTTCTGCCTTTCCCCCCTACCGCAGCCCAACACTCTAGCCCTTCCCACCTCCCTCCCAGTTCCATCCCCCACCCCAGGTTAATTATCCATGTGTCCTTTATGATTGTTCCTGAAAACATTTCACCCCTTTCCCCTGAAATTCCCACCCCTCTCCCCTCTGGTCACTGTCAACTTGTTCTCAATTTCAGTGTCTTTGATTATATTTTGCTTGTTTGTTTGTTTTGTTGATTAGGTTCCCGTTAATGCTCAAGTCTTTCCTCTTCAACCTTTTTTGTCTTCCTGTTTTTAAGAACTTCTCCTTTCTAAGTTCTCTTTCCTGATTTTTTAAACAAGTGAATATTAGAAAAGTAAAATAAGTCCTTTATTTTCACTGACAGAAACAGAATTAATTTGTCTTCCTTTGGAAATAATGAATGTGATACTTATTTTCTTTATTTTTACTTGACAGCTGGAGTGGTAATAAAATTCATATCATAAAATTCTTAACATTGTTAGTGTCATTATTGCTGCCATTATTGATAAACCTGGATCTGGCAGCCTCTATAAAAATGAATTCTCCTTGATGGTGGCAGGAAAAAAAAAACAAAAAAACGAGGTCATGCCCTTCTGCCTCTTTTCATTAACAACCCTGGTGTCTGGGAAAGTCTGGTTTTACATTAAAGGCTGAACTCATAGAATTTCTGTTGCTCAGAAAGTCTTCTGGGCTATTTTTCTGTTTCTTCGAGTTCTTCTTGAGATGACAAATTCACTTTACTGTTACTCTTATTGTTATAGCTTCACGATATTATCTTCCTTTTGACTTTTCTGTGAAATAGGAAAATACATACATACACACATTACTTTTGAGTATACCTATCTGCTTAGGAGAGATTTAAGGCCTTTTTTCATATGATAAATTACCCACTTCACCACCACACCCACTGGCAGAATATGTTCTCTCAATTTTTATGGATGTCCTATCTCTTTTCCTCCTCTTGTTATATAGAGAAAACACCAGATAAAATGGTTTATTTCCTTATGATTAATATTTAACAAGTCTTCTGGCTAATTCCATACCTCCAGAACAAGATACAATTAATTTTTCTCACATTGCCTGTTTTGTTCAAAGAAATTTAAAATCAACCCTGCGGAGTTCGAAGATGATGAGAGAAAATTGTTGGATATGTGGACAAAAGAATGTAAAGATAAACGATGTCACTACCCAAAGCTGCTTCTTATCTTTCTCATTCCCTAACCTCTTACACTCAGCCTCACCCCCCAGCAAGTGGCTGCCACCTTCTCTTCACCCTGATCCTAGGATGGGGACATAGGTCCAGTGTTACCCTTGAGACAATGTGGCTTAGAGAGGCTTCAATGTTACTTTTCTTCCTGAACTTTGACCTTGGCTCAGCTGTGCAGATTTCTAAATTTTATGCCTCAGTAAGAACTAATAAGGCATGGCTGGGTCTCCAGTTAGCCTCACAGGGTGGATGCAGTGACATCAATGTCATCTCTGCTCCTTGGCTAACGCTAACAATTGTGCATCAAAGTGAAACTAAATTCCCCCTGGTCTTCTCCTCCAAAGCAGGCAGGGAGCTTATTTCTGTAATTGCCCAATGACAGTGTCTTAGTTCAAATTCTTGCCTGCACTCTTAGAAACCCTTATCTCCTTCTCCCTAGATCTATAATCCATTTTGCATCTTGCTACTTTTCATCCTACCGGGGGAACTGCAAGTTCATTAGTGCAATGAGAAAGGTCCATTTTAATTTGGCACTGACTGACTTTTCTGTGCAGTACCTACCAGCAATCCAGGCTTCTATGGCTGATTTACGATGGCCGAGTATGTCTCATTCTTCACTCTCATTCCCAGGGTTCCCTGGATCTGTGGTATATCTCCTCCATTTGTCCTTTCAGTGAACCCTTGTTTGCCTCCAAGATTTAGGTTAGTTATTACTTGTTCTGCAAATCATTCTCCAAATTCTGTGTTTCTGTCTTAAGTAGAGTTAGGTGAGTCTCTGACTCCACATGAATGTGAACCAGAATATAATTATATTGTGGCATTTATCAGATTTTATTGTAAATGTTTCTCTACTACAGCAATATCCATTTTATTATGAGCAATAAAAAGAATGCCTCTTAAAAAATCTTTATATCCACAGAGTTATATTTGTGCTTACAACACTGAGGCTAAGTAAATATTCTTTAAATTCACTGAGGATAGGATATCAATTTCAACAAAAATTTGGTTGTCTTGCACATCAGTCAAATTCTCTGCAGTAACAAAGGAGCACACAAATCTTAATAGCTTGCAACAGCAGAATTTATTTTTCATTCACATCGTACTTTGGTGGCTCTAAGTCAGCTTTGCCTGCTCAGCTGTGCTGTGCTCTGTCAGCTTGTAATCACTCATCATGTGTTTTACCATTCTGTAGAAACTGGATTAAAAAAGCAGCTTCTGCTGGGGACATGTTTCTCTCGTGGCGGAGAAAGATTACTGATAGAAACACAGATGCGCTTTAAAGTTTCGGCTCATAGCTGGCCGCTTGCCACTTGGGTTTCACACCCCTTCACTCTAATCGAATAATCTGACCAGGCTTATAGCAAGGAGCTGAGACTGTAACTCCTCCCACAGAAGGAGGACTAAGTAACAGGACAGTGACAATAGATGGCAGGAGACTATATATATTATATAAGATAATATTAAATTATACATAAATATTTTGTGTGTGATACTTGCTAGGAAAAAGCTAAGTATGTGTTGTTCGTCAAGCATGTGGAATGTGCTTAGACCCAGATATGTGGGAAGAATCTGATCTCACTTGTGAGTATGATGGCATGTACTTGGAGTAAATCAGGAGTCTGAGTCTGAAAGGCAAAAATACTATAAGAAGCATTTTTTTTTTTTTACCTTTTGTGATGGAATAGATGGGCCTGGAGAGTATTATGCTAAGTGGACTAAGCCAGGCAAAGAAGGACACATACCATATGATCTCACTTATATGTGGAATCTAACGAATAAAATAAACTAACAAACAAAATAAAAACAGACACAGATACAGAGAACAGACTGACAGCTGTCAGAGGAAAGGGGATTAGGGGCTGGGTGAAAATGGTGAAAGAAAAATCTCATAAACACAGACAACAGAATGGTGATTATCAGAGGGAAAGGGGAAGGGAGATAGAAGTGGGTAAAGGGGGAATAAATGGTGATGGAAGGAGACTTGACTTGGGTGGTAAACACATAATATAATATACAGATGATGTGTTATAGAATTGCATACCTGAAACCTACATAAATGTATTAATCAATGTTACCACACCAATAAATTCAATTAAAAAGCATTTTGGAAAGTCAATTGACAAGAGCATCTGCACTGAATTTTAATATTGTCTCTGAGATTAACAATATATAATATTTTAATATAGGCCTGTTTGTAATTTCCTTCAGATTTTATTGTAAATGTATTTCTTACTTATAATTTGAAAAAATAGAGACTATTTTTTAAATTGCCACCCGAGGATATGTTCATTGATTTTCAGAGAGGGAGGGAGGGGAGAGAGAGAGCAAGCAAGAGAGAAACACCTATGTGAGAGAGAAACACCGGCCGGCTGCCTTCTCTGTAGGCCCTGACCAGGAATCAAACCGGCGACCTTTTGGCGGATGGGTTGACATTCTGAGCAACTGAGCCAACCATCCAGGGCAAAACAAAAATACAAATTTTTAATGCCAGCCAGGAACTTAAGAAAATCCATTTGCTAAGATACACTAAGGGATAGCAATACTTTAAATTTAATATTGGACTAAGAAAATGAGGGAAAATGTGAAAAAAATTAGTGGATATGATAAATTTTAAGAATTAGTTGTCCAACTTATCCCATATAAAAATTAATTATGTGATGTTAACATAGTTCCACTGATACTTTATATTAAAATTATCCAGAATTTACATACATTTATATGTGAACTTATGTAAATAATTTTTGCATGTGGACAGATGACAATTAGATGATACATGTACTTAATTACCTTGAATAAAGAGACAGAAAGTATTAAGATACATTTCTGATGCATCAAATACATTTGTGTGTGTATTCCATTCACAGTGCATATGAATAATGTATATGTTTGTATATTTTCATACACCGGTCAGTGAGCTGTGAGATACATACTATACAACACCTACTCTGCTAGTAACCATAGTGCTAAAGAGATCCCTGACATGAGGATCTTGGAAATGGCTCTCTGACTAATTAGATTTATAAATGAATATGAGTACCAAATTACATGGGCCTTAATTTCCTTTCTTTTAAAAATAAAATTGCTAGATTCTTGTGTAGTCTTAGAAGCATTTAATATCTAACATTTTATTACATAAATATTGAAAAATGAAGGTACAGTGATGTTGATTTAGTATCTCAATTAGGAATGGAGCAGGCAGAAACACTGAAACTATTTCTTGACAGTTTATTCCAAGGAAGGAGACTTCTATTTTCATCTTTTAAGCACTCGGGTTTTATTCACTGTCCTTGAATTGTAAGGAAGGGTAAAAGAGAAGAATTTCTGTGTGCCTATTTTATTCTGTTCTTTACTTAATATGCTTCTGTTTTATCACCTTTTCCCCTTGGTGTTCTCAGAGCAACTCAGCCAAGTCTCTTTAGTACCCCCTTGTCCTGAGTCTCCTCCTCTAGTATCACTCATGGTTACAATCCTTTTCATCTTCTTTCACGGGGCTTTTTCTCTTTCTGTTAGGTTTATTTACGGCTGAGGTGACCACAGCTGAAAGCTGTATTGAAGGTGAAACTGACTATCATACATGTACCTGTACATATGCAATGGGATTTATATATTAATTCATTTCACCTCCTTTATAAATATATTAGGACACAGCCCAAATGCCATCAAATGCTAAAAAGGCTAAACATATGATAACACATTTCTAAGTGATGGAATTTAATTATAAAAATGTCAAGAAAGCAGTAACACTTTTCAGAAATACAATTTTTCCCTTCTAGCCAGTATCCTGGCTAACATTTTCCCTTTGGTAACTAGGCGTCTGTAATTTCAGTACCTGCAGTATTTCAGAGCAATTAATATTTGTTGAGCATTTATTGTGTTCAAAGCACATGGACATGTTTGAGATGAATAAAATTAGAATAAGAAAATTTATTAATGATACACACTTTAGCAAGCAGGTAACATACTCGAACAATTTTATCTAAAATACTATAAGTGCTATAATATGGTTACAAAATATTACAGAAAAGATGAAGGTGATGCAGTCAGAAGCATCTCCCCAATGGAACAGAAATTTATAGTTCCATGGTCATGTTGCCACAGCTCATGTTAGTTTAATTCTATAAACCTGGGACGTGTAGGCAAATATTAACGTCCATCATTACTTATCATATAAATGACAAATAAAGAACAATCACCATAAAATATAGATACTTTAGCTCTTCTTTCTGTAGCTGATAGTGACATCTAAGCTAATATTAATGCTCTTCTTATTCCACTATTATTCTGCGTTATCTTATTCACCGCTATCAGCTTGGTTGGAAGGACTGCACACATGTTGATTCCCACAGGATCCACATTTTAGTGGTACTAGTATGTACTGGTTTGCACTAGTGTGTATGTGCTAGTTTGCATAGCTGGCTAGTGGCAATCACTGTCTCACAGAAGGCATGAATGCCCTCTTCTTGAAGGCAGCGACCCAATGCACACAACCTTTCACCAAGAAGCTGGCTGGTGATCCCAGAAAGCGGTGTTCTAGGTGGGGTCCAGCTCTGGGCTTTGATTTTGGTAGATTGGACAATCAATAGTGTTGGAAGCTAGGTCTGCTTTGATGGATGGAAGTTTACCACATTAAAACTATGCATAGGCTGGGGTGGGGTGGAGGGATGGGGAGAAAAGGCACACAACTGTAATTGAATAACAATAAAAAATTTAAAAAAAACTATGCGTACACTGCATCACAGATAGTTTGCGTATGGACCCCCTGAGTGAAAATCAGGTTAACGGGGAGTAGAAGCTGACTGGCATGAAGACAGAGCTTCTCATACATTGTTTTACAGCGTCTGTGTCCTGAGTGTCCTGTGTAGGGCATTACTGTGTGATTCGGACAGCTTCACATTCTGCACCCTTCTGACAGACCCATCCACTGGGGACGTGTTACAACACAGTCCCCAGGGAAAGATGAATTACCAGAGACCAAATGGAAGATGGAAGAATACGTAAAGCAAGACATCAAGAATTGCAATGAGAGTATTTTCTTGGGTTTCTTAAAACGAAGTGGTAAATTATAAAGGTTGTAACTGTAATTGAAGAAAATGAAGGTATTAGCTAGCATTTAGAAAGAACTGTGGTGATTGAAAACGTTCTTTCTAGGCTAAGTACTTGACTTCCTAAAGAGTAAACAGTACAAATTACTATGAAATCAAATTTGATTAATGACAGAATTTTTTCACTCTATCTTTAAATCATTTTGTATTAGGCTGGTGTTTAAAGTAATAAGGTCTTACTCTAGAAAATTTAGAGAATACAAATATAGTATGAAGAATATGAAAATTACATTTTTCAAAATTATTCCAAGTTACTTTTGTATGTACATATGTGTACATATGCATTTTACATAAAATTTTATTTGTTTGTAAAACATGGTTTAAAAAATATTCATTTCAATATTTTCCCTGTGATTTAACCCTATAAATTTGATTTTTATTGTTGGTATTATTTCTAAACCTACAGTTATAGAATAATTAAAGAATAAATCCCATGCACATGGTTTGCATTTTTTAAATGTTCCAAATGCCACTATTATAAAAAGACTGTTCATTGTTTGTTTTCTAATTATCTTATATTGTTAATATAAAATTCTAAAAATGATAATTTCTGAGTCAAAGGTACATCAGTAGTTTTCTTTTGTAGCTCTTATAGATTTTTTCATTTAGTTGAATCCAATAATATAATACAATTAAATTCTTAAATTCACATTCAGAGACATACACACATGTTGTCATTGTACTACATTTAGCCTCCAACATATAATACGTTGTTTGTGTTATTCTGTTTTTGTGTGGGTGAAGTTTAAGACAGAGTCTAGATTGATTTATTAATTTAATTTTTTTCTATGTATTTCATTCTGATTCTTTATTAACACCATCCTGTTTTAAGTGCTGTCTGATACATTTTGGTAAGTGGGAGAAAGTACATTTCATCATTCACTTTGAAATATGCTTTCTAGAATTTAGCATTCACTTGGATTTAATTAATTCAGTTTGATAGAATTGTGATAGGTATATGTCACTGAATGTGTATATCTAGTTTAGTGTATTCTTTAAGTGAATTTTATGCTTTTCATAAATAGTTTATTTTTAATATTTTATTGTTTATGTTATTACAGTTGTCTGAATATCCCCCCTTTGCCTCTCTCCACCCAGCCCACCCCCCATTCCTATAGTAAATCCCATGCTATGTCATGTCCATGGGTCCGTCATGTATGTTCTTTGACTAGTCCCTTCACCTTCTTTCAATCAGTCCCTGCCTCTCTTCTCCCCTCTTAGAGCTGTCAGTTTGTTCCATTATTCTATGCCTCTGGTTCTATTTTACTCATTAGTTTACTTTGTCCATTAGATTCTTCTTACAATTGAGATCATATGATTACTTCCTTTACTGCCTGGCTTATTTCACTTAGCATAATAGTCTCCAGTTCTGTTGATGCCATTGCAAAAGGTAGGAATTCCCTCTTTCTCTCTGCTGTGTAGTATTCCATTGTATAGATGGTCCACCATTTTCTATCCATTCATCTTGGGCACTTACAAGTTAGCTTAAAGAAAAGTATTTTGGAAAGAGCCTAAATAGTTTATTTTGTAAGCTTATTACTAACTATTTATTTTTATGTTTGTGTCGCTGATGAGTCTATGAATGAGATATTTTCTTCCCTTATATTCATAAATTGTGCATTGTTTGTGTATAAATAACATTAGTTTTGTATAACAATTTTGCAAGTAATAATGTTACTAAATTATTTTATTTTAATATTTTTCAGCTAATTTTCTTATTTTTCCAGATGAAGGATCACCTTATTACATGTACTTGTATTTTTCTCCCTTCTTTCTTATATTGATAGCTTTTAATGTATTTTACATTGACCAGAACTTCTCAAATAATCTCCCAAAATTATGATGAAAGGTGAAGAGAGTCATCTTTATTACTGAAATTTAAGCAACCATTTCTATTGTTTCATTAAAATTAGATCTGTTTAAACGAGAGTTTAAAATTGACTTAAGTTACATTATTATTTGCATCTTGTTTTAAAATTAATATCAGGAATGTACAGAGAACATCATCAAATACTAAGCCATATCTGTAAACCAGGTTACTCTCGCCCTTGTACAACTCAGTAGGTATGGTAGTCAGAATTCTAAACTGACTTGCAAGATTTTCCACCCCTTGATAATCAAACCCAATTCCCCATGACTGTGATTAGGACAGATGTCACTTCCACGATATTATATGATACAGTTGACTTTAAGAAAGCTGATAATCAGGGTGGACCTGAATAGGCTTTCTGGGGTGGAATGTTGTTTGCAGAAAATATTATCAATTTCTTTAGTCACTTTAAGTCTGTCCAAATTTTCTAATGATTGTTTTTAAAAATTATTGTAATTTTCCATCACCATTTAGTCCCCTTGTAACACTCCCTTCCCCTCCCCAGAAATCCCTACACTTCTGTCCATATTCATGAGCCCTTTTTCCTTTTTGCTCCATCCCTCCACCCCCTAACCTCTCCCTTTATATGTCTAATTATTCTTGAAAGAACTTTGCTAAGTTTACATTATTTGGATCATTGTGGTGAAAAAAATCTGTATTTATCATTTATTTCTCAAACAGCAACAGTGTGAAGAAGAGTGGTTCTTGAATACTGTGCCTGTGTTTGTCCCCTAGAATGTCGTATATTTGTGTACAAGTTGAGTCATTTCAAATCACATAATGTGGTGCAATGAAATGTGAGCAGATATGACAAGAGACATTTCCATCTCTGGAAACAAGTATTGATTTTTTTTCACAGTAATTACTTTGTATAAATTTTATTCCAACAAACCATTTTCAAAATCTTCAACTAAACTGATTTTGAAACTAATTGAACAGTTTTATGTTTTCCTATCTGGCAATAAATGTGTACTTTTAATGAAAAAGTTACTTTTATCAAATATACAAAGCAGTAAATGCTAAAATTCTTTACTGTTTATTTTTCAATCAGTTTTTAACTTTCTAGTTTTAGTCTCTAAAACTAGGTAGGACTGAAACCAACATGAGAATTGAAATAATGCCATCAATAATCGAATAAATCTCCATTCATTTATTTAATATATTAAAATACACAAATACATTATGGCAGAGAGTAGTGTGATTCTCAAAATCAACCTGCAATGAAGAATATCATCTCCAACTTGAGTGTGATTTCTTTTTCTAAGGGGGCAGTTTGCCTCTGGATCTCAAACTAAATATGAAAGTCTGTCTTTTTACCATATTAAGATGAGGCAGGTGTGTGGGGGGTGAGGATTGGGAACGTTCCTTCACTAACTGTGGTTGTTTTTTTAAATTAATTGTTGTTCAAGTACAGTTGTCTCCATTTCCCCCCCATTGTTCTCCCTCACCCCACCGACCCTCACCTTCCACCCTCAATCCCACCCCCTTTGATTTGTCTGTGTGTCCTTTATATATGTGCCTTGACGACTTTTCCTCTTCTTTCTCTCATTATCCCTTTCCTCCCTCCCCTCTGGTTGCTGTCAGTTTATTTCAATGTCTCTGGTTATATTTTGCTTGCTTATTTGTTTTGTTGATTAGGTTCCACTTATAGGTGAGATCATATGGTATTTGTCTTTCACCTCTTGGCTTATTTCACTAAGCATAATGCTTAGTGAAATCCAGTTCCATCTATGCTGTTGCAAAGGGTAGGGGCTCCTTCTTTTTTTCTGCTGCATAGTATTCCATAGTGTAAATGTACCATAATTTTTTAATTAAGCATTTTTTTATTGCCATTCAATTACAGTTGTCTACATTTTCTCCCCATCCCTCCACCACATCCCAGCCAAACCCACCTCCCTTCCCTGCCTCCACCCTCCCCCTATAATTTTTGATCCACTCACTTACTGATGGGCACCTAGGTTGCTTCCAGCACTTGGCTATTGTAAATTGTGCAGCTATGAACATTGGGGTGAATAGGTTCTTTTGAATTGGTGTTTCAGGATTCTTAGGGTATAGTCCCAGCAGTGAGATCTCTGTATCAAAAAGCAATTCCATTTTTAGTTTTTTAAGTAAATTCCATACATTTTTTTCACAGTGGCTGCATCAGGCTGCATTCCAACCAACAGTCTACTAGGGCGCCCTTTTTTCCACAACCTCTCAAGCACTTTATATCACATAAACAAAAGGAAAGACAAAAATCACATGATCATATCAATAGATGTGGAAAAGGCATTTGATAAGGTACAGCACTCATTTATGATAAAAACACTCAGCAAAGAGGGAGTAGAGAGAGCATACCTCAACATAATAAAGGCCACATATGGGAAACTTACAGCCAACATCACACTTAGTGGACAAAAACTGAAAGCCTTCCCGCTAAGATCAGGAACAAGACAAGGATGTCTGCCTTTACCGCTTCTATTCAGCATAGTCACGGTTGTTTCTAAAGCTATTGTTTCCAGTTAGATTTACTGCAGGAAGAAACTATGCCCTTTCCTCCAGTGTTTCTTTCAAATTCTGACATCTTTTTCTTTCCATGAATCTCCTGAAAAATGGTCTAGTTACACTTCCCTTTGTGCCTTTGGTGCCTTCTAAGGGTCCCTACACTCATTCTTAAGAAAATAACTCCTGTCAGTGAGTTAAAAGTGACTTGTTAAGAGTGACTAATATTACTTTTTCACCTCTCTTCTTGTTAAAGTCTTAAAGAACACTATAATATTTGATAGAGTGTTTTATCATACAGACACAAAACTTTCCAGTATAATTTTGATATGATTCAAGTAACTTTCTCCTTAATGTTCTCAGTGAATTTACTTTGCACTTTATTGTTTGATTGCTCTTTTGTAATTTTATTATCCACCCTTTTCTACCTACCATTCCTATTTTGTTTGTGTTTTTGACTGACCTAATATTATTTCTGTAACATTATGTACCTATAATTATATATGTATATTTTATATATTAGTAGATTTTTGCTTTTTTCAGTATCAGTTTGTGAAATGTAATTTCATGTATTAGCCTTTCTATATTTCCCAATAGAGTAAAATTCCCCTGTATTATTATAAAATTAGGAAAATGTTAAAATTATAGAATTATGAACACAGAATTGTGAATATCAAAGAAGAGGAATTAGAATGGAAATTTGTGGGGCAAAATAGTACTTTGGAGAATAAGTGATTAAGATATGATTATATAGAAATCATAGACAAATGTACTTG
Organism: Desmodus rotundus; assembly: GCF_022682495.2. Lineage (NCBI taxonomy): Eukaryota > Metazoa > Chordata > Mammalia > Chiroptera > Phyllostomidae > Desmodus > Desmodus rotundus. Next base: position 196,640,024 of record NC_071387.1, on the reverse strand, counting down.
TTTTTGGCTCTTGCAGTTTCAAAGAAGTATTAATATAAACACAAAAGGGCACAGTTTTGATAAGTAGTGTCATTTTTTTCTTTGTTTCTGACAGAGTCTCTAAAGAAATATGACCTTCGTTGACAGCTTCTCTGATTCTGTGTCTGTTCTGGTCTCACAGAGTCACCTCCCGCTTATGGATATGAGTCTCCAGAGACCATCAACCCTTCTCGGTTTCACCAGTGACTTCTTGGGGAGATCTAGGAGGAAAAATCACCTAGCCTTCCTTTCAATTTTCTTTTTTATCTGTAAAGGGAGAATGCCAGTGACTTTTTGTTTCTTCCAAGCCTATTTTGGTGACTGTGATACGGCATTCTATATTCCCTAGAGGAAAAGTGGTAGATAAAAGTGCATGTATAACAGAGTAAGACTATAAGTAAAGTTTAGAAACACAAACAAAAATTGGAAACGTGTCAATATATGTCAGTATGACTACCTTAGCCCACTATTCAACTCATTGTGATTTAACTTTGTAAATTGACTCCTATGTCCCTCATCTATGACAGTTACAGACCTTACAGCCAAGGCTTTGCTTGCATTAAGTATATCTCAGAGGGACTGCTTTGCTGGACCCATCCACTGTCACAAGTCGACTGAGCATGAAAAGTCCCACCTGCTGTGGAACGGTATGCTCCCGAGTCCAGCTGCCAGAGGCGAAAAAACGAGTGTCTCTGGATTGCACTAACAGGATCTGTCCTCCACCTAACTGCCTCCTAGAAACCTTGAGGGGGTCTGGGTCTAAACCCTCTTTAGAAAGACAAGTTGAACATTAGGCATATCAGGCATGTTTAACTTCAGATTCAATCCATGTGATCTTCCTGGTGTTAGGGTGATTGCTGTAATGTCCTTTATAAGTTAGATATGCATCGTAATTATTAACTGTTATACTATGGACTCCAGCAGCAATTTGTGCTGTTCAATTATTGTGCAAGAAATAGATCTTGTACAGTATAGCAGTTGGGGAAATTTCAAAAATAATTTTTTCCAGTAGCAAAGAAGGCTGCTTAAACTTAGTGGGCAAAATAGATAAGGGTTGACAATAGCTGGTTAGTTTATATTTTATTTAGTTTTGTCTTTCTGTTGAGTTTTGTTGGTAGGACAATCACTTTGTTCATCGCTGGCATCTCATAGGGAATATCAGGGTGAAGAGGAAGCAATGTCATGTAAGGGCAGACATGGAAGCAAGGCCAAAAGGTCTGACGCCAAGGAAATAGATGTGTAGGGGCAAAAAGCTATGTAATGCTGTGATCTTTGTTGTGGGAGAAGAAAAGTAGTGCTAAGAGACTATATTAAACATAATGATGCTTAATTACTGTATGTTTCTAAATAACCAAAGTTTATTTTAAGCTAGATCTGCCAATATCAAACATGGAAACCTCATAATCTATATGTAATAGGGAGGGCGAGTGGCAGCTGAGGTACTATGCCGACCTGGGCGGTCGGTCTCTCCAGGTTGCTCTTGTGCCAGTGGAGGTCCCACAGCTATACATCATGTTTTCTTTTAGCCTTTTAGGCGATAATGATTATATGTTTTATATTTTATATTAATTTCACCTTTCTGGTTTAACATATCAAGAAAGGAAAATATGTATATTTGAAAAGCAAATTTGTAACATTTATTTTTAAATGAAAGTAATAATTTCACATATTTCTTAAAAACAACTTTATTGAGAAATAATTCATAAATAACCCACAACTCACCCACTTAAAGTGTATATTATTCAATAGTTTATGGTACATTTACAGAGCTGGGCAAACTTCATTTCAATATTTCATGTCCCTTCTCGATACCCTTTGCTGCCTCTATTTTCATTCACAGTTTTTCAATGTCAGGAAGCTCTTGAGCTACCTTAACACATATGTTTTAAGATATCCTTGAAAAGCCCTCAGTATTAGTGCTCTCCAGAGAAACAGAACCAAATAGGTAGATATACAAAAGGGGATGCATTACAGGACTTACTGATTATTGTGGAGGCCAAGTCCCATGATCTGCTGTCTGGAAAGCTGGAAGAGCCAGGAAAGCCCGAGGTATAATTTAGTCCTCACCCAAAGGTCTGAGAACAGGGAGCCAAGTCTGGATATGTATCCAAAACCATAGAATTATGGGAAGGGCTGATGGTGACAGTCGTGGTCTAAGCCCCAAGGGAGAGGAGCAAAATACTCTTGTCTGAATGCGGGAGAAGATGGGTGTCCCAGTTCAAGCAAAATTGCAAATTCTTCCTTCATCTGCCTTTTTGTTCTATTTAGTTTCTCAACACATTGGGTGATGACCACCTGCATTCCTCAAGATGATTATATTTACTCAGTCTATTAATTTAAATGCTAATCTCCTCCAGAAACACTGTTAAAGAGACACCCAGAAACAGTGTTGTAGCAGCTGTTTGGGCATCCCCGTAGCTCAGTCACACTCTGACACATAAAATGAACTGTTCATGCTCTGATTTGTGGAACCAAACTCTAGGTCATTTGTCATATGGCAGTGATTCTATTGATCTGGAGAGAAAGGTTCACAATAAACTAGAACCTGTTTTTTTTTCTTTTTTCCTTTTTTTTGTCATGGTTTCCCAAGGCCTTAGCCATTTCTTTTCCTTTTCTCAGTGTCCCAATATGCTTTGTGAAATATTTGTGTGCAATATCAATATTGGTAGTAAAAGAAAAGTAACTATCTCTGAGAAGCAAGAATTAGTTTCTTTCTTTTTCTTTCTTTGTTTCTTTGTTTCTTTCTTTGTTTCCTTGTTTCTTTTTTCACTTTATTGTATTTGTCCCATTATCACTTACCTCCCTCTTCCATCTTCACTCAATCCCTCCCCTGGCAATCTCCATACTGTTGTCCATGTCCATGAGTCCTCTTACTGTTTTCTCAAGCCCTCCACCCCTCCAACCCCCATTGCCAGAGCTGTCATCCTGTTCTGTATCTATGAGACTTTCTCTGTTTTGCATGTTAGTTCAGATTGTTCATTAGATTCCACATATCAGTGAAACCATGTGGTATTTATCATTCTCTGACTGGCTTATTTCACTTAGCATATTTTTCTTCAGGTCCATCCATGCTATCACAAAGGTCACAATTTTTCTTGTTGTTTACAGCCAAGTTGTATTCTATTGTGTAAATGTCCCATAGTTTTATCCACTCATCAACTGATGGGCACTTGGGCTTCTTCCAGATCTTGGCAAATAAAAATAAAATAAAAAGAACTAGTTCATACTGACAAATCATGGTAGTAATTAGTAACTGTAATTTTGGCTTTTTTTCTTTTCCTAGATCTGAGAAATATATAATGTTTTTATTATTAAAGGTTAAGTAGAATAAGATTAGAACCTAAACTCTCTGATGTATAGTATTTTAAAGCATTACTCTCATAGTTAAATGTGTTTTGTAAAACTTAGAACACATGTAATACATGTATAGAACATGTATGAGTTTGGTTGAGACACTCTGAAATCCTATTGCTTAACTTGTGCTTTTGTATCAAATAATACAATCTGAATCTCTGTTGCAGTGACAGAAAAATAAGATAAAAATATGCCCTGGGTGGTGTGGCTCAGTGTTTTGAGTATTGGCTTTCAAACCAAAAGGTCACTGGTTCAATTCCCTGTCAGGGCACATGCTTGGGTTGCTGGCCAGGTCCCCAGTGGGGGCGGGGGGGGTGCGTGAGAGGCAACCACACGTTGATGTTTCTCTTCCTCTCTTTCTCTCTTTTTTTCCCTGTACTAAAAAAAAATAAATAAAATCTTTTAAAAAAATGTGAGCAGGAAAACTTGTCCATCTTCTTTCATGTGCTTAATGAGCAAAGATACTAAAAACAAAAGGAGTAGGAAAAGACAGCAGATGAAGTCCTTATGGATGCATTCCATTAGATAAAGCAAGTTAACAGGGAGAAAAGCGATCACTTGAAGGTAAAGATGAACTTCTGTTAGTAAGTTTGATAAATTGTTATCAGTCCAGGCAATTTGAGATAGAATCCGAATGATGTAATTACTAGATACGTTGTGAGCTGTCAGGAAATCCAGAGATCGATCACCCAGAATCATCTGGGTCCACACCCACTCATCTGTACCTGGGATAGAAATCATAACAATGAGAATAATGGAGATTAAAAATAACAAAAATCAAAGTAAGGGAGGTCAAACAATGAATACAGATACTCAGTGTCTTGATTTTAATCAGTGAAATCTTCAAATCCATAAATGTAAACAGAGTTCATTGTGAGGTTTACCTTTATGTAAACCTTGGTATAAAACTCAGAATGTAAAAAAATAAAAAGTTGAATGCTAGTTTTATAACTTAAAAACAATCAAAAGTTTTAAAAACTATTATTCAAATTAATGTGAATTTTATTTTATTTTTTAAAAGATTTTATTTATTTATTTTTTAGAGAAGGGAAGGAGGGAGAAAGAGAGAGAGCCATCAATGTGTGGTTGCCTCTCATGTACTCCCCACTGAGAACCTGGCCTGCAACCCAGGCATGTACCCTGACTGGGAATTGAACCAGAGACTCTTTGGTTCACAGGCTGGCACTCAATCCACTGAGCCACAGTAGCCAGGGTTGATTTTTTAATATATATGTTTCAAGTTAAGAAGTTCTTTAATAGATTGCATCAAATATAAGAATAAAGAGGGAAGAACATAAAATGTGTGTTCAATATATATATTTTTGTATTTCTAGTGGGTGAATAGAAGAGGAAGAGATGTAAAGGATTTAGTTATCTTTGGATATATACATACAATATGAAATAGCACATGAGTTACTGTGGTACTGGGTTTATAATGCTTAAACTTGTAAATGTACAAAAAAACAAAGAAGTATAATTTCAGTACCCAGAGATATTTTCCATATGTGGTAACTGAAAAACAAAACAAAACAAAAGACCATCATCCATGACAAATGGGAACCCTAAATACTACATTATGGCTTTATTTCACATGCATAACTTTCTCTAATGGTGGTAGAAAAATTTAGAGAAAAGATATTATGCTCATAAAGAAGCTGTTTCACTTGCTGAACAGACTCAATCTTCTCCTCACATAGGGCAACCAAGTTTAAATGTTTCATCAGCAATTCAATCTAATTCAACAAAACCAAACCCATCATCGTCCTCCCAGGAGTCCTGCTCCATCTTCATGCTTCTGTTTTGCTTAATGGTATCATCACTCACCCAATCAACAATTTCAAAATCTTTAACTCTATTAATTTTTCTTCTCTCATCATGTCAGCAAATCCTGTTGGTTTTCTCTTGACAAAAATATTTAACTTTCTTTATTTTTCCATCAAAACAGTATTACTGGGGCCAACATGTTTGCATTGTCTTAGTGTTTTTTGGTAGACCTAACTTAATATTTTAAAATATCCCTTGCTCAAAAGTTCACAGAAATGCATGGAAATGATAACACAACCAAGAAAGTGGTAGTCTTTGGGGAGAAAGGAAAAAGATGTGATCAGGGGTAGGTGCCAAGGGCCTGTTTCATACCCTACATGAAAACATATGAGGTATGTGTTCATTTTCCCGAGTTGGGTGGTGGACACCCAACTGTTCATTATGTTAGTGTTCAAACATTTTGTGTGATTTAAATACTACACAATTCATTTAAAAATAATTTTTTAACAAGAGTGAATGATTGGGATACACAGAATATTTGCAATATCCAAAAATTACTAAATGCAATGAGAAAAGACATATTTCAGTTTTAAATTTTTTATTGTTGTTCAAGTACAGTTGTCTCGATTTTCCCCTCAAAACTGCCCCCAACCCCAGCCATCCACATCTCCCACCCTCAATCTTACCCCACTTTGGCTTTGTCTGTGGGTCCTTTATATGTGGTGGCAACTCTTCCCCTTTTCCCTCCATTATCCCCTTCCACCTTCCATCTGGTTACTGTTCTTAATTTCAGTGTCTCTGGTTATATTTTGCTTGCTTGTTCATTTTGTTGATTAGGTTCCACTTATTGCTGAGATCATATGGTATTCACCTTTCACCACCTAGCATAATGTTCATTATTTCACTTAGCATAATGCTCTCCAGATCCATCCCTGCTGTTGCAAAGGGTAGGAGCTCCTTCTTTCTCTCTGCTGCATAGAATTCCATTGTGTAAATGTACCATAGTTTTTTGAACCACTCATTTGCTGATGGGCACTTAGGTTGCTTCCAGCACTTGGCTATTGTAAATTGTACTGCTATGAACATTGGGGTGCATAGGTTCTTTTGAGTTGGTGTTTCAGGATTCTTAGGGTATAATCCCAGCAGTGGGATCGCTGGATGAAAAGACACTTCCATCTTTAGTTTTTTGAGGAAATTCCATACTGTTTTCCCCAGTGGCTGCACCAGTCTGCATTCCCACCAACAGTGTATTAGGTTTCCCTTTTCTCCACAACCTCACCATCACTTGTTGTTTGTTGATTTGCTTACGTTGGCCATTCTGACAGGTGTGGAGTGGTATCTCATTGTGGTTTAATTTGCATCTCTCTGATGGCTAGTGTTGCTGAGCAACCTTTTATATGTAAATATATTTCTATTTAATGAAGAAATTTGGTGGTCCTCCCTTAGCCAGGAGTCAAACTCAACCATCCCTAATATGGGCCAACTTCTCAGTGTAATGCATACACTATAATGTGTTCTTTTCCAGAATACTTAAGCTCCAGAAAACCATTATAACTATGTGGTCCAATTTGGGAACCACTAACCACTTGTGGCTGGGTGTTGAACAATTAAAATGTGAGTAGCCCAAATTGAGATATGCTATAAAAATAAAATGCACACAAGATTTCAATGACTTAATACAGAAATGTACACTACCTCATTAATATTTTTATAATTACATGTTGAAATGATATTATTCAGGATATATTAAGTTAAATAAAATATACTGGTAAAATTTATTTAAACTCTTTTTTCCCATTTATCCTTAGTGTTGCTGCCTCAGCAAAACTTTTCTATTTTATCTCTAAATATGACTGTATTTATTAAGGCTGAAATTCAGTTGTGTGTCATGGAACCCTGTAATAACATTTGCTTATGGGTGTAGAACTTTCTTTTTCTCTCATAATCGGCTGGTATGATAGTTTTTCTCTGCTATCCAGGAACCTTATGGCTCTCTCTCTCTCTCTTTCTTTTTTAAAGATTTTATTTATTTATTTTTAGAGACGAGGGAAGGGAAGGAGAAAGAGAGGGAGAGAAACATCAATGTGTGGTTGCCTCTTTCTCACCCCCTACTGGGGACCTATTTCACAATCCAGGCATGTGCCTTGACTGGGAGTTGAACCTGCACCCCTTTGATTTGCAGTCTGGTGCTCAATCCACTGACCTACACCAGCCAGGGCAGTCTCTCTTTCTTTTTTTTTTGTCCTCTATCCCTTGCATCATTGCTGATGAGTTGCTACTGTGAACATGATGTGAGCTGAGGATGTGTTGATATTACCTTGTTAATATATTTGCCTTTTCACTTTCAAAATTTGTGTTTATGTTATCATTTTAATGGAGAATATTCATCATTTTGCCTCCAAATTAATTGTCAACTTGATGAACTTCAAAAAAACCTTTATGACTTTTGGTTATATGGAATAACATTCTGTAAGCCATGACATTTGTACAACATGAATGTGTTCCATTTGGGAACACTGTATGGGTCTTTGTATATTTGTATATATGTTGAGAATTTTTAAAGTGGTGTTTTGATACTTAATTCATATATTTCGTTAGATTATTCTTGACAATTTTAGAATTCTTGATGACATACAATATGCTATTTAAAATATTTAAATTATCACTGTAATAGATTTTACTAGTGTATAGGTAAACTAAGAATTTAAAAAAATATTTATCTTTAGTGTGAGCATCATGATGAACTTTATTTAATTCTAATATTGTATCTCTTTTTCCTTTTTTGTAATTGAGGAGTATTTATTATCTTTTGTTGTTTTTGTTAGTTTGCCAACTAGAATTTTTAATTTTTCAACACTAATTATAAGTTTTTCTATTGGAGATAATAGTTCACATTACTCAAGATACGGATGTTTAACTCTTGTGCTATTTACTGACTACAGAGAGCATATTGCTACTGGGCTGTGAAATGTTACTGACACACTTCTGTTTCTTAGTAAAATTTAGAGTATAGATTTCTATTTCTAAATTCTGATTTTAGAATTCGGTAACCTCGGAGACTGCCTCTCTACCCTTACTGGACAAAAACAATTACTCGAAGGTTCTTGTTATTTCCACCTCAGAACAATTGAGAAAATAACAGAGTTTCTTTTGAAATATAATCATAGTTCAAAATCTGTACTATTACATTCATCAGTAATATAAACTCCACATCATCAACAATGATGTTTTACTATTAACAGCTGACATTTATTGAATGCATATTCTGTGACTGGCACTATGCTAAGGCTTTCCAGAGATAATCTCAATCCTCCCAAGAAAAACAAACCAAGAAAAATTTATTTGCAAAAATATATGCATGCTTGTGTTCATTTCAGCATTATTCATGGTGGCCAGGATATGGAGACAGACAAGGTGTTTTTCCATAGAAGATTGGATAAAGAAGAGGTGGTACATACCTACAAGGGAATTCTACTCAGACATAAGAAAAGGTGAAAGATTCCCATTTGGGACAACATGGATAGGCCTTGAGAATATTATGCTTAGTTAAATGTCAGTCAGCAAAAAGCTAAGAACCGTATGATTTCACTCATATGTGGGGCATACAAAGGAAAATGTATCCATAACCTGGAAAATATTTAAATGGTATTTTAAACAATCTCAATAAATTACACACCTGCTTTCTCTCTCATATTACTAAATCCTTTCACTGTGAAATATGTCAACTTGTCAATAAGTTTTATAAAATATATTTTTATTTTAGTAAACCTATAACAAGTGGCCTTACTAAAATATCTCTTTCTTTAATACTTAGATATGAAGATTACTTTGGCATGTGGCTTAATTATGGGTTGGTAACTCCCCCCGCCCCAGCTTTATTGAGATATAATTAACATTGACATTGTATAAATTTAAGGGGTACGATATGATGATAATGATGCACATATACTGAGAATACTACAATAATATTAGTTAACACATCCTTCATTTCACACAATTGCCAATCTGTTGCTTTTGTTATGTTGAAAACATTGAAGCTCTAGTCTCACAGTCATTTTCAAGTAGACAGTGCAGTGTTGTTAACTATAGTCACCAGGATAAACACACCCCAGGATCTGTTCGTCTCATCCCCTGAAGTTTGGCTACTTTGACCAACATCTCCCCACTCCCCCTGCCCAGCAGCTTCTTACAACCACTTCTACTCTCTGTTTATATGAGTTCAGCCTTTTTTAGATGCTATGTATAAGTGAGATCATAGAGTATTTGTCGTTCTCTGTTTATTGACTTATTTCACTTACATAACACCCTCAAATTTCATTCACATTGTTACACATGGCGGAATTTACTTTCACTTGTGGCTACATTAATATTCATTGTGTATTTATATGTACTATGTCTCTATCTCTCTATCTCCCTCCTTCCCTATGCCACACTTTTTTAAATTCACTCATCCATCAGTGCACTCTTAGATTGTTTCCATGTTTTGGCCACTGTGAATAAAGCTGCAATGAGTATGGGGGTGAAGATATCTCTTTAATGGACTGATTTTTGCTAGATCATATGGCAAGTCAATTTATAATTTTTCAAGAAGCCTCCATACTCTTTTCCATAGTTCCTGTGCCAATTTACATTCCCAACAGCGAGACAGGGTTCTCTTTTCTCATGCCCTTGCCAGCATTTGCCATCTCTTGTCTTCTTTATAATACCATTCAAACAGTTGTAAGGTGATATGTCATTGCAGTTTTGATTTGCATTTCCCTGATGATTAGTGAAGTTGAGCACCCATCCGTGTACTTGTTGGTCTTTGTATGCCTTTGGAAAAAAGTCTATTCAGTTGTTCTGCCCAATTATTAATTAGATTGTTTGTTTTTTGCTTCTGAGCTATATGAGCTCCTTATGTATTTTGGATATTAACTCCTTATCAGGTATTTGATTTGGAAGTATTGTTTTCATTCTATTTGGCTCTTTTCATTTTGTCAATTATTTCCTCTGCTGTGCAGAAGATTTTTCATTTGATATAGTTCTACTTGTTGATTTTCACCTTCATCAGTTGTGCTTTTGATGTCATATTAAAAAAAAATTGTTGCCAAGGCCAAAGTCAAGGAGTTTTTTTTCTTGTTTCTTTCAAGAGTTTTACAATTTCAGTTCTTGCATTTAAGTCCTCAGTATATTTCAAGTTAATTTTTCTGATTGGTGTGACAAAGTGGTCAATTTCATTCTTTTGCATGTGAATACCCAGTATTTCTAATTCTACTTATTAAAGAGACTATCCTTCATCAATGATCATTCTGGACCACCTTGTCAAGTATTACTTCATCATGTATGTGTGGGTTTGCTTCTGGATTTTCAGTACTGCTTTATTGGTCTATGTGTCTGATTTTTATAAACTCATATAAAAGCATGAAGGTGATCTTCCCTCCTCTCTATCCTTGCAATACACACACACACACATACACACACATACACACATTATATATGTACTATATATTTATATATACACACTATACACATTATATATATACATACATGATATACATATACACACATATATATATTCCCTTTTTAATGGAGATTAAAATTTTACTTATTTGCTAAACCAATAGATGCTTTCCCAAATCCCAGTGACAGTGACTATGATGAACTTTTCTAGTCATCAACGGGTAGAAACAGCAGCTACAGTTCAAAATCAGGCTATTAAGAGGTAAGTATTCAAGAGTCCACATTCACTTGCCATGATTCAATGTGGTTGTGTTCAAGCCATATAAGCAAATTAAATGTGAATATCTAGGGGCCACAACTACTGCATCTTTCATATCTGTGACAGTAAAACGAGTTTCTTCGATAATTCTGGGGATGCAGTATTGCTTTTTATTTCAGTCTTGTTGGAATGGGAGACAGGTTCAGTTTAGTTTCATCCAGCTCTCCTACACAAGTCTGGAAACCAAGACAAGAGAGGATTATCACTAAATATATTTATTCCATATATATGTATTCTATATATACATATATATATTCTATATCCTATTATATATGTGTGTATATATATTCTATATGTATATATTCACCTGAGAAACTCTCTTGAACTTTACTTATGATTTTAATGATTAGAGATATATTGATAATTGAACTTCAGACCCAAGTGAGACCTATAATTGCAAACACTCAAGAAATATAATAATTCATCTGCAGCAATAGGAGAAAAAGATGGTTTTCTTGGAGCCTCTTATTGCTGGTGGGCACATTTTTGTACCCTTCTGGTTTACTAAAGTTTCAGCCCCCAATGTGGGTCTGCACTGAATCTGGAGTTCTCAGATTCACCCCAAATTAATAAAAGTCCATATTTTAGTCACTTTTACCTAAAGTTAATATTGGATTTGCCATAAGACAGTCTCTGCTTTACTGTTTTATCATTTTCTGTGATCACAAGTCACCTTTTGTTGTTTTTATTTTATTTCTTTGGTTGGGGCACCTGGTTGCTTGCCTTATTTTCTTCTAATCTTAGCAATGTATTAACTCCTATGTTTGTTGTATTTTATGCTTTTTAGCTTTATTGTATAGACTGACATTATTTTAGAAGCCTACTCATAATTAATAATAAAAATAAAATACATATTTTGGTAAAATATATGTTTGTATCATTAATATCTATATTTTAGTTTTAATATAAACTATAATAAAGCAGTGAATTTAGTGCACTGTTAACAGTGAATTAATTTAGCAGTGAATTAACTACAACATAGTTCCCCAGAGAAAATACACTAAATTTAGTTTAGTTTCCCTACAGTCTTGTAATCATGAAAACTATATATGGAGTCCCTATTCTTCCTGGCCTCACTTGCCTTGTGCTATTGATATATTTCAAGTGGTTCAACCAATCTTCATGTCCATAGTTCCCATAAATTTTGTTATCAATAAATCCAGTATTTTTTTTAATAACCCTACAATAGATTTAGTAGTATGCTTAAACCATACCCTCTCTTTCTTTTACTTAAAATAATTCTGATTTAAATTAGATACCCAACCTTTCTGTAAGCAGCAGGAGTATCCCGTAGGCATTCCAGTGGCAAATTGGAAACCAATCATATGCTCTCCATCACAGATCTTAGTTATGCTCAGTCATTTCACCTGCTGGTAATTTTTTCGGGAATAGAAATATAGTGAAATTCAAACCACAGATAATCATGAAGTTTGCTTTTGGAAACTTTTTCCCTTTGTAATCAGTAATAATATCCAGAAACATTTCTGGTTCTACAATTGATGTGAAGAACAAAGGTCATCCTGATCATTCTTGGCCATATTTCTGTGACTGTGGATACAAGCAATCTTAGGGTGATGTTTGTACTGTGGCCAAGAGAGCTGAGAGATAGTAAGGCCTGAGTCTTTATATATCAATGAGCTACTGGATTGATGAACACAGAAAACTGCCTTTCTTTTAGACTTCCTTTATGTCAGCTTACTCAGTTACCATGTTTAAGCTATTTGAATCAGGGCTGCTTGAGTCAGCATCTTAAATGAATCAGGTGTTTATATCAGAAACGCAACATTGAAAGTAATGTAGTAAAGTAATGTAGTAATGTAGTAATATGGTATTGCTTGAGTAAAATTGGTACTGAACAACAAGGATCTTAATTTTCTGTCACAGGAATCTGAGAATACTGGTATTCTATGGAAAACTTTTGTTTTACTATTGTCTATTGAATACTAAGATTTCCTACCAACTCTCGGTGATGGATGAGTTATCATGAGTCTTAGTATATAACAAATTTATGACATTTGACTAGTTAAATATTTTCTATGGCATTATGTGACATCCTAAAATACAGAGGAAACTTTCGTCTGTAGGTGACTTATTTGAAATATGAGAGAGGAAAATTTGTTTCTAAGAGAGTTCATCTTTGTATGTGGATTATAATCTGAACAATTGAAAGTTTAGCAAACGGGACTGGAGGGTTTAGGCAAGTTAAGTCTTGGCAGGAAAACAACATAAAAATTTGAGAATTTGGGAGAAAATATGATTGGAACAAATGCCCTCCTAAGCACCTCCTGTAAAGCATAGTGTGACTGATAAAGGGGACACCTCGATCCTTGTAACAATACAGCCCTCTAAAGCAAAGATGTCCCTTCCAGGGGCAATTGGCTAAATCGCCTGGGAGATGAGATAAAGAGGAAAGGAAAGCATTTGATTAAGGTTTCAGGGCACAAACAAAACACAGAACTTGTTATGATAAACCAGAAACTTCTAGATTCATAAGCCCAAACAATTTCCAATTGTGTGGTTTTGGTTACTGAGTTGCTTGAAAACAAGTAAAATAGACAACCTACTTTGAAAAAACTGCATTACCAAAGTGACCCCAATCTTGGTTCGAGTGTATGAGTATTAAACCTTTTAAATCAAACACCAGTCCCAAGAACTTTCACCTGCAGAAAGTATGTTGTTAATGTAGTGTGGCACCCAGAAAGCACTTCTCCACAGTGTCCACAGTATGTATCACAGAGACAACAGCCACGACTGCACTCTGAGAGGGGAGAGTACAAGCTGTCAGATTCACAGGCTATGAGCATCACCCCTGGTAGAGCAGGAAGTTTTCGGACCCCTGTCTAACAAGCACTGGATATCATAAACAACCACAAATGTGCCCATTGTTTCCCTTCACGGAAGAGAGTATTATTGTAATGACCATGCTTTTTGCCCCTTTGTGTACATTTAAGGCTGATATTTCATCCTTCAGTAAAATGTCACCAAATTATTAGGAGCTAGATCTAGTCATGATGTCTCGCAAAGGACTGCACACTACCCAGAGGTCTCACACTTCAGGTTAATTGCAATAATGGATTTTGGATTTTCTCCTTTTGGGGAAGAACTAAGACATATTACATGTGGGCATGAATGCTTTACAAATATATTTTTAGAGTGTATAGAAAGAAAGTATATATGTGGAATAAGTATTTGGATAGCCAAAGAGCCTATAATATTGGATTTTTATAGTAGCTCACCCATCCATATTCCATTTTCACTCTTTCATTTCCCTACTGGAAATTGAACCCATTTTCCCCAAGTACCCACTTATTCTCTGAAGCTTATGTAGCTTAATAGAGACTTAAATGGCCTCAGTGTAGTCTAAGGAAGTCACACCCTTTATTTTTTACCTGTCAATAGCAAGTTGGATAATAGACATGGGATTATTCTGAACTGAGAGTTGAGGAGTCTGCTAAGGACTTCTGGGAAAGCTCCTTCTTGCTCTTCAGCAAAGAACCTAAGAATAGGACTGAGCCTCTAACACTGATTCCTACAAGCAGTTGCCTTGTAACCCTGAGGGCAACCAGTCTTAGCACAAAGCCTACCCTGAGGATTGTAGACTTAAAGACATAAAGCCAAAGACTTTGATGATCTCATTAAGTCAGGTATTCAATGAGCTTAGAAATCTAACTTCCAATTCTTTGAAATAATACACTTGCTCATTGTTTTAGCATGTTTAAGTTTTTTTGAGCAATAAATGTTCTAATTGTTTTAGCATGTTTATATAAGACATCCTATTAATTGAGCCAAAATCATTCTAAATAATATAAACCTATTCCTCATTTATTCCCTCTGGGAAACCTAGATGGTGTATGTGAAGCTCTAAATAGGACAGTTTTCCAGGAGTCTTGTCCCAATTATCTGGCATCTCTGTGGTCCATTCTTTACTAAAGTAAGTGCTCTTTACTTCATTCTGTCACCTTTCAAAAGACTCCATGTGAAACAGAATGGTCGGTGCATGTCTGACCCCATTTCTGTACTATTAAAATACTTAGGAGGGAGGTGGGACTGGCTGGGGTGGGGTGGAGGGATGGGGAGAAAATGCAGACAATTGTAACTGAATAAAAATAAATAAATAAATTTAAAAAAGAAAATAAAATACTTAGCCAAGTGCCTTTTCCTAGAAGAGCAAAAAATTATACTGGTCATTTATATTAGTGACTGGACAGCTCATGATAGAATATTCTAGTTCATTTGTCTTTGTCAATAGGGAGAGTTGAGTGCTCAGAGGAAAATGATAACCAAAAGAATATAATATTTTCACATGCTTGAAAATGGTAATGCTTTTTTTAAAAAAAGATTTTATTTATTTATTTTTAAAGAGAGGGGAAAGGAAGGAGAAAGACAGGGGTAGAAACAACAAAGTGTGGTTGCCTCTCACATGCCCCCTACTGGGGACCTGGTGCTCAACCCAGGCATGTGCTCTGACTGGGAATTGAACAGGCGACCCTTTGGTTTACAGGCCTGCACCCAATCCACTGAGCCACACCAGCCAGGGCTGAAAATGGGAATGCATTTAAATATTGCTTCTAAAATATTGTGTATAATAAATGCCTGGAATTCAATCCTATGTATAATTTTAATTTATTTACCCTTCCCCAATTTTTATACTTAGGTTTTATTTTGTGTTTTGCTATTGGGGGTAAATATTCTATGAATATAATAAAATATTATTTTAATGTCTGTCTTGAACCAGATGCTTACAAGAATATATATTTCAGGTTTAGTACTCAGTACTTATTACAGAATTTGGCTCCTGTCATCACTAACAGAGTAGTGAGGAACAAAACATAGAATCTCACAATGTCATGTTTTTGTAATAAATGTTATCCAACAGGTGTATAGTATTTGAGAATAGAATGGAAGTGAGGAAGAAAATGTGTTTTGCCTCCAGAAAAAATAGTTCCAGAGAAACTAATGCTTATTCTGAAGTTGGAGTGAGTGGCAGAGGAGAGTGGGGTTTCCGGGAAGAAGAAGCATCTTACATGGATGTCAAAGTGTGGGAAAGAGCTTTCTGCGCTAGAGCAACTAATGCATGGAAGGAAGGTACCATGTTTAGAAGAAACAAGCGAGTACACAAGATAATGGTAAAGAAATGGGAAAGAATTGGAGTGTTGCAAAATTTGGATTATAGCAGGAATGTAATGATGTGCCCATTGCATATTTGTCAGGATTACATTAACCACTCTACACATTGAAAATTATCTGATATGGGGAATTAAAGTTTCATGCTATATTATCCTTAATTACCAAAGCACAGGGAAACTCAACATCATTTGTTTAATATATTCATAAATAATAAATTGTCTGGAGTATGTAGGAGGACAATGTACCCATACACACACCCAGGTTTCTGATGTGTAGAGTTGGAGGAGTGATTGTAACAGAGAAATAAAATGTTTAATTTTGAAAAAGAAATGAAATGAAATGTAACAACTAGAAAACATACAAAATATCTCATGGGTTGATACATTTTGATCTATTAGAAAATTCCAAGAGAAGTAATGAAAATAAATACAATAATAATTAAACTTTCTATACATCTTTTAAAAATATCAGCAAATATTTTCTGTAAGGGCCGGAAAGTAAGTATTTTAGGCTTTGGAGTAATATGATATCTATAACTGCAGAAATATGCCATGAAATAGATGTGGTCTATAGATAAATGAAAGAGATGAAACCCCACAGATAAACTGAAAATTTTCTGTAAAATATTATCTGGAATTCAATCTCAATACATTTGAAAAGATAATAAATAAATTCCTTGTAAAATAATAACCTTGACTTAAAATCAGTTTGGAAATAAAGAAAATGAAGTCACATTTATTAATATACAAAACAGCGAACTATCCAAACAGGAAAGTATGGTGACGAATGTTAACTAGAGTTAGTATGATCATTTTGCAACATATACAAATATTGAATTATTACTCTGTACTCCTGAAAGTACTATATATCAATGATATCTCAATAAAAATAAAGAAAAATCAGTTACATTTATTTCTATACAAAAACAATGAAAACTCCAAAAAATAAAAAATAAAGAACAGTCCTATTCACAATAAAGAATAAAATAAGAATAAATTTAACCAAAGAAATGAGACATCTGTACATTGAAAATTGTAAAATAAAAATATACAATAAATTACAAATGAATGGAAATTCCATGCTTATAAATTGGTAACATTATTGTTAAAATGTCCATACTATATAATTCCAGTGGCATTTTTACAGAAATGGAAAAACTAAAAACAGTTTTACTACTCATATGGACCCACGGAAGAACCCAAATATCCAAAGCAACATAGAACAAAAAGAAGAAAGCTGGAGGCCTGACACTTATTGATTTCAAAATATATTACAAAGCTACAATAATCAAAGGAGTGTAGTGCTGGCACAGAGACAGACATATAAGCCAATGGAACAGAATAGAGAGCCCAGAGACAAATGTATGTTTCCAAGATCATCTTATCTTCTACCAAGTTGTCAAAAAACACAATGGGGAAAGGGTAGATTCATCAATAAATGGTGGAGAAAAAACTGAATGTCCACATGTAGAAGAATGAAATCGGTCCCTTATCTCACAACATGTTCAAAATTTCATCTGTGTTTGAAATTAATTTCCAAGGCTTATGTGCAATGTCTTTTATATATATATATATATATGGAAATGTTTTTTAATTAGGTGGCTTTGTTTCAAACAGAAAAACTAAAATGTGATGGGCTAGGAAACTTCTCGTTTCCCATTAAATTCCTAGCAGGAAAGAAGGAGGAAAAAATACTGATGTTCAACTTATTTCTCTAATCATTATATGGCTTCATCATCCCATCCTTAATTCCAGTGAGCTTAGAAATTTAGCAGAAACAAGTGAAGTCAAGTTTAGCCTGATATTTATTGGAGATAATGACTACATCTTTGGTGAAATTGCAGTTCCAAACAGAGTCGCCATATTTATCAAAGAAAACTACAGAAGATTCAGTTAACTTTGAATTACAGAAAAACAGTGCTTTTTTGAAATAAGTATGTCACAAAAATTATTTATTGTGTATCTGCAATTCAAATTTAGCAGGGTGTGCTGAATTTTGTATGGAAACACTAGTCTGCAGGGACTAGAGTGGCCCTGGTTGGGTAGTTCAGTTGGTTAGAACATTGTCCCGATATCGCACAGTTTTGAGTGTGGTGTCCTGTCAGAGCACATATGAGAATCGACCAGTGAATGCATAAATAAGCGGAGCAACAACTCTCCCTGCCCGCCCAATTCTCTGTCCACAAATCAATCCATACATCAATAAAAATAAAAATAAATCAACTCAAAATGAAGTGTTATGTGTAGACCTGAGTCCATAAAATTGTTAGAATAAAAGATAAGAAAAAGCTTTCTGACATTGGTCTTGGCAATGAATTTTTGATATGACACAGAAAGGACAGGAACAAAGAAAGATATACAAGCTGGCCCACATCAAATTGCAAAGCTCTGCACAGCAAAGACAACAGCGCGAAGTGGCCACCTACGATCAGGAGGAAGATACTTGCAAACTCTACGTCTGATAAGACTCGTATCCCAACCACATGAGGAGCTCACATAATTCAGTAACAAAAAACTCCCAAATAAACCAATTTCACAAACAGGAAAAGGGCCCAATAGACACTTCTCAAAAGAACACATAAAACTGACCAAAAGGTGTTTGAAAAAAGGGCCCCAAATTACTAATCATCAGGGAAGTTCAAATTAAAACCACAATGAGATAATACCTCAACCAATTAAAGTCATTGTTACCAAAAATATAAAAGATAACAAGTGTTGGTGAGGATGTGGGGGGAAAAAAAGAACCCATGCACCCCTGTTGGTAAGAATGTAAATTCATGCATTCATTATGGGAAACAGTATGGACGGTCCTCAAAAAATTAAAAAATAGACGTCCCTCATGATTCAGCAGTTCCACTCTGAGTATAAGTACCAAGGAATGAAATCCGTATTTCCAAGCGATCGGCACTGCTATGTTTATTGCAGAATTGTTTCCAGTAGGCACACTGTTCTGTGGGATCTCTTTTCCACGTGGAGTCTAAAATAGTCAAACTCATTGAAACAGAAAATAGAAGGGAAGTTTCCAGGGTCGAAGTGAGAGGGTGAAATGAGAAGTTGGCGAAAGAGGACATCGTCTCAGTTTTACGAGGTGAATAATTTCTGGAGATCGAATGTGTAACAGTGTGACCGTAGTTCACATGGTTTTATATCCTTGAACCTAGTGGAGAGGGTAAGTCTCAAGTGTTTCTACCATAAACACATAAGCAAGTGGTAACAATGTGCAGTGGTAGATATATTTATCATCTTGATTATGGTGATTATTTTATAATTTTTACATATGTCAAAACATCATATTTTATACCTTAAATATATACAAATTTTATTTGTTATACAGTAAACCTCAAAAAATAAGCTGGAAAAAAAGACCAAAAAAAAAATTAGGTAAAGATATTTGTATAGTTAACTTCTCTATATAAACTTTAAGAAATAGTTAATTCTAGTCATATTTAACCCATTCCAGCCATATAATAAAATATAAAATCTTTTCATTCATATCATAAATGAGAATATAGCAACATTAAAAAATTATGGTTTAAAGCTAGGCCTATATCAAATGTAGTTGACTTGTTTCCATATACTATGAATATAGTATAATGAAATGTAATATAATATATCAATATGATAAAAATAATATAATATAAAAATACAGGAGAGCATAATATATTATAGCAAAGTATTATTTATTGCAAGATGGAAAAGTTAGCTTAATGACAGGAATGCTATCAATACATTTCATTACTGCCATAAAATAAAACATAAATACCTTTCTTCAATATGCAGGCAATTTCTTAGTAGCATTTAAAAATTACTTGTAATAAAATCTTTAAGCAAAATGGAAATTGTAATCAAAATCATTTTAAATTTTAATAATAAATGCCATTTTAGATAATGGAACTCTAAAGACTTCACCAAGGAAGAACCAGGATTAAGACAGGGAAGATTATCATTCACATTATTATATGCATTCTGTTACAATCAATAAGATAACAAGAAGTAGTCTTAATAAATACAAAAACTGAAGAGATAAATCCCTTGATATGAGTTTTATACCTATAAAAACTGAAACCCAAATAAATTCTTTAAAAATATAATAAGGGATCTATGGAAATTGAATGGATGCAAAAATAATTTATAACTAGGTCTTTCTATTAGAAGTAGTAATAGGATTTTTTAAAATCCATTTAACACAGTGGAAAAGTTATATGACTTTGGAATAAACTTAAAGGAGAAGTACCTGACTTTTATGAAGAAAGCCATACAGTTTTATTGGAGGATATAAACCAAGGCCAGAACAAATGGAAGGAACATAATATATTTTTGATAGAAATATATACTTATAAAAAAGTCAATTTTCTTCCCAAACAAGATTAAAAATTCAATGTGATTCTAATTTGAAATCCATGTTTAGAGGTATGCTGTGACCTTAATGCCAATGTGAAAGTTTTTCCTTGCTTGTATATTTTTGTTTGTTTGTTTACAAACTGGGAATGTGCGTGAGTTGTGAGGAGAAGCTTAGGCGCAAACCAGGCATGAGTAGAGGAGGGGAACTGTCCTGGGCTGACAGTGTTGGTGGGCGGTGGAGCCGGCCTGACAAAACACCAAGGGGCAGGAGAAGTTTAAAATATAGTTTAAAACAACTAACACAAAACTACAGACAAAGTATCTAATCATAATGAGGTTAAATCAAGACACATTCAGAAAAAAATATTGAGAGATTTTATTGCCAGTAGAAGTGTATTGAAATGATTACGTAAGGATGTTCTTCTGGCTGAAGGGAAACACCACTACTGGAATGCATGTGTACAGGAAGGAATGAAAAACACAGACATTGTAATTATTATTTTAAAAACCAGCATTTTTCCTAATCTTAATTTAGTTGAAAAATAACTGTTTATATTAAGCCAAAATATATGGTATAATTTTCCTTAGGCAATAAAAATAATAAAAATGTATAATGAGTAGAAATCCATGAAACTACAGAATTCAATATAAATATAATTAACAAAGGTTTTTGTGGAAAAATTAGCAAAATCAATAAACTCCTAACCCAAGCATTTAAGGAAATGTAGAAAAGGAGGGAAATAAGGGGAGGGAGGGAGAAGGGTGAGAGAAAAGGAGCGAGGGAGGGAAGAGGAGAGAGAGAGAGAGGGAGGGAGGGAGAGAAAGAGACACCAGTACTAGGAAGTAAAAGTATTTATTACTACGATTATGCAGATTGGAAGAAGGAAGCCCTGAGCCTGCAATGAAATAGAAACCAAAGAAGACTATGTTTTAAGAAAGATCAAATACTGAGATTTTTGGTAATATAACGACAGTCACATGATCCTTAGATTTGGCAACATGGGATTTGTTGGGGTCCTCCAAAGAGTCTTTTTACTAGAGTGAGAAGAGAGATGCCAAACTGTCGTTAGTTGACTGGTTATGTGGGCAATGGTTTGAGAAAAAATCTATAGATAAGCTAGCTGGTTCAAGAAGTTTGGTTGTGGAGTAGAAGAAAAGAATACAGTCTACCTGGAAAGGGATATGCAATCAGACTATCCCTTTTAAAAGCAAAATATGTTTATACACCTACGAAATCGACTAGTCTGCAGAGCATTATTTCCCCTGTTGTATAAAATATACATGGAGATGAATAAAATGACATCAGTTGTTTTGATCATCTTAAAATCTTGCTGTAAAAACCCAATAATTTTTGTTAAATGTATCTAATGTTATTTTGTTTGTTTATTCTCATACTTATGTCAATAATAAGAGGACTCAAGGATTTATAATTGTAGCTTATTGATAATAGTATTCACAATGGAACTGACAGCCAATTAGTCAAAGATCTGTTGAATACAGAAAAACTGCAATTTACATGCTATAAACAAAATGAAAGGGGGAAAAAGACCATTAGTTAGCAGATAAAAAGATGAAAAAATCTTGTAGGTAACTGACCTTGGTTTCAGATGAATGCATTTATATACATACAAATACATTTAGCAGTGGTAAATCAATCTTGAATTCAATGGATACTATGGCCAAAAGTATATAATTATGTTGTTCATTGTGGTAGGCAAATGTCAGTTTTAATGCTTTGCACTGTATCATGCCGTAGGCAAATCTCTCTGTGCTCATGAATACTGGAGAGAGAAAGTCGTAAATCTGTAAACCGAACATAAGCATCTTTCAAGCTGCCTGACCTCTTGCAGTGTTTGCAAAGCTTAACATATATTTTAATCCATGCACTGTTGTTTTTATTTTCTCCCTTCCATCTTTCTGTCCGTCTTCCTGCCCCCTGTCCTTCCATCGATCCATCATTTTTTCCAATTAAGGGCAAGCCAGATGACAGACATGACAGGCACTTGCTGTCCGATGCCACAGACTCTAAGTAGAAGTAATTGCTGTGCATGAAACTGAGGCCGAGCTGCAGTGCTGCCGCCACTGGTCCCCACGACGGAAGCCTTCTCTCTCGCCTGAGTAATAGGCAGGGGGCGAAGTGAAGAGTGGAAACCAGTGAAAGCAACCTCAGAAATGATCATTTGAGAGAGTCCTTTTTATTTTTACCAGCTCTGAGTAAAATTTATGTTTCTCTGAATTTATAATTGAGGAAATCATTTAATAATGGACACTGGTATACTCTGAACAATAGAGCCCTACAGGGGGAAATTTTTGAGAAAATGTTACAGGATTTATGTGCAGAAATGTCCTTGACTTTCTCTTGTTATAGGACTTGTCATTAGAAATAAGGAAACAGTAGCTTGCAGCTGAGCCATGATAATGGTATCTATTTGCTCAGCCGTGACTACAGAGTGAATTGTGTATAAAATATTAGACAGACATATACACATTATTTGTACATATCACCACAAAGAAATTACCTCAGAAGGCATTTTTCTCTTTGTAACTGCATTGTACAAGAATTTTAAACCAATGCATTAATCTATAGCTCCTTAAAATAAAAAAAAAGTGAGATTCAAAACAAAAATACATTTCAATTGTAGTGAACAATATATAATATCAGAGTTGGCTGTAAGCAATCATTTTACTTGTTCTGGTGCAATATAATTTGTAATGTAATTTGTATAAAAAGGCAGGAGATGACACTTTTTACAATGATATAAGAACTGTTCTAATGCCAAAATTATTGTCTTTCATACAGTTCACCCAATTAAAGTGCCTGGGATTTACCTTGGAGAAATGACTTGTTCTGTGTATGGTGCAGGGAATGTACCAGATGAATCTGATACACACTATAACACCAGAAAAACATTGCCTGCTCAAAACTAACAAGATCATGTCAAAAGGACCCAAGAGTCAGCTTAAATAGAAACATGTAGGCCAATGATAAGAGAGTTGAAATTTTTTTAAAAAGACTATATAGTTGATTAAAATTTTTTCAGTGTAGATAATGAGTTAATGAAGATAACTCATAGAAGAAAAAAGTAACATCAAAATGATAAAATTATTAGGGTTTCCTAAAGCATCAACTCATTACTCTGAAAATAGATACTAGTAAAGAAATAAGCATATTACTATCTTTCTGGTAGGAACTGTATTTTAGGATAAATAGCTTTGAGGGTAATTGTTCTTAAAAATGGATTTTACACCAGACTGCATTCCCACCAACAGCTATTGTGAAAAACAATGTGGAGTATCCTCAAAAAATTAAAAATTGAACTATCTTTAGACTCAGCAAGATTTGGAAACAGTTTAAAGTACCCATCAGTAGATGAGTGGGGTGGTGGGGGAAACATGTAGTACATTTATAAAATGGAATACTATGCAGCAGTAAAAAAGAAGAAACCCTTATATTTTGCAACAACATGGATAGATCTGGAGAATATTATGAATTATATGAATTATGAATATTATGAATATTATGAATTAAGCCAGTCAGTAAAAGACAAATACCACATGATCTTATTTATATGTAGAACCTAATGAACACAATATACTAACTAACAAAATAGTTACTGGTAGTAACAGAAGATTAGATACATGAAACAGACTGTCAGCTGCCAAAGGGGAGGGGAGAACTGGAGAAAGATGATAAAGAGATTAACCAAAGAATGTGTGTGCATAACCCATGGACACGGATAACAACCAGCAATATGGGGGTTTGCTTAGGGAGAGGAGAGGATGGGACATGGTGGAGATGGGGAAAGGGAGAAAAAGCAGGAACAACTGTAACAGCATAAAAATATACGTGAATAAATATAAAAATGAATTTTTCATCATAATTGAAGAATAAGTGATCAAATTTAAATAACTTTCAAAAAACTATGTTAAAATAACTGATTTGGGGTTAGTTAAAACTAGATGATGAATCTGTAAGTTATTGACCTTTCTCTTTTTGTGAATATTTGAAAAATTTTTAATTGAAAAGTATTTATTTTTTTTTCTCCATAAACTTTGTATCTATTTACAGCACGACCAAGTGGGATTTATTTTGGGAATGCAAGGATAGTTCAATTTATTTTGGGAATGCAACAATCAACCAATGTAATATACCATGTTAAGAGAAGGAAGGGAGGAAAAAAATACATGATCATCTCAATTGATGGAGAAAGAACATTTGACAAAATTCAACACTTTTTCATGGTAATAGCATGCAAAAAACAAAGAACAAAAGAAAATTACAACATAATAAAGGTCATATATGAAAAGCCCACACCTAACATCATGCTCACTTATGAAAGACTTAAATATTTTCCTCCAATGTAAAGAACAAGGTAAAGAAGCTCTGTTTTACCACTTCTATTCAGCATAGTACTAGAAGTCAACTGTAGCAATGAGATGAGAAAAATACACAAAAAGGATTTAAAACATAAAAGAAGAGGTAAAATTATTTCTGTTCACAGATGACATATTATGGAGATGTAGAAAACCCAAATAATTCAATTCAAAAGAAAATAATAGAATAAATTAATTCAACTAATATTAGATAAAAATTAACAGATGAATTGCATTTTTATATTCTGAAAATGAATAATCAAAACAAAATTAAGACTATCATTTAATTTTTAACAGCTTCAAAATGAATAAAATACATAAGAATAAACTCAACCAAGGAAGCAAAAAATATATGCACTGAAACTCAACAAATTAAGGAAGACATATAAATGGAAAGAGGTCCATGTTTACTGATGGAAAATTTAATACTGTTAAAATGTCAACACTACCCAGAGCAAGCTACAGATACAGTACAATCATGATTAAATTTTTAGGAAAATTTATTCTAAAATTTATATGGAATTTAAAGGGACATCGAGTAATAAAATAATCTTGAACAAGAACAAAGATGAAGGTCTCAGATTCTCTCATTTGAAAACTTACTATAAAGCTGTATTAAACAGAGTATTAAACTGAGTATTAAACAGTGTCATCCTGACATACGATCAATGCAATACAATAAAAAGCCCAGAAGTGAGCTGCCACATACATGGTCAACTTTATTTTGACAAGGATGTCAAGACCATTCAATGGGAAAAGAACAAAGCTTTCTTTCTTTCTTTCTTTTTTAATTTTAATTTTTTATTGTTATTCAATTACAGTTGTGTGGTTTTTCTCCTCATCCCTCCACCCCACCCCAGCCAAACCCCCGTCCCTCCTCCACTTCCACCCTCCCCCTTGATTTTGTCCATGTGTCCTTTATAGTAGTTCCTGTAATCCCCTTTCCTCACTGTCCCCTCCCCACTCCCCCCTGTCCATTGTTAGATTGTTCTTAACTTCAATGTCTCTGGTTATATTTTGTTTCCTTTTTTATTTCTATTTATTATGTTCCAGTTAAAGGTGAGATCATATGGTATTTGCCCCTCACCGTCTGGCTTATTTCACTTAACATGATGCTCTCCAGTTCCGTCCATCCTGTTGCAAAGGGTATAAGCTCCTTCTTTCTCTCTGCTGCGTAGAATTCCACTGTGTAAATATACCATAGTTTTTGGATCCACTCGTTTGCTGATGGGCACTTAGGTTGCTTCCAGTACTTGGCTATTGTAAATTGTGCTGCTATGAACATTGGGGTGCACAGGTTCTTTTGGATTGGTGTTTCAGTAGAATGTTTTGGAAGAGTTAGATATTCACATGCAAAGAATAAATAAAAAATAACTTTGGATGCCTACTAAACATAATACAAAAAAATTCACTGAAAATAAACCAAAGACCTAAATATAAGTTTTAAAACTATCTAACTCTTAGAGGAAAACCTAGAGGCAAATTATTATGATGTTGGATTTGACAGTGCTTTATCAGATGTGACACTAAAATCACAGGCAATGAGAGAAAATTAGATAAATTTTACTCCATCAAAATTAAACATTCTTGTGAATCAAAAGATACTATGAACAGTGAAAATACAATCCATGGACTATGTAAAAATATTTTCAAATTATATATCTAATAAGAGATTGCTATCCAGAATATACAAATATCTTCTACATCTCAACAATAAAAAGTAAAGGCAGACCAATTAAAGTATAGAGGATTTGAGTGGACACATCTCCGGGGAGGCTATATAGGTAGCCCACGACCATATAAAAGGATGTTAAACATCACTAATCTTCAGAGAAATTTAGACCAAGACCATGTTGTCAAAAAAAAAAAAAAGGTAGGTGGTGGCAAAGATATGGAGAGGTTAGGGTCCTTGCTCATTGCCAATAGCCATATGAAATGGCATGGTGGCTCTGGAGGATGGCGTGTCTATTCCTCAAAAACTGTTCATGGATTCAGCAGCTCTGCTTCTAGGTATGTTCCCGAAGGAGGTGGGAGTGAGGGCGTGAAAAGGTACTGTACGCCCGTGTTCATGGCAGCAGGTTTCACAGTAGCCAGGGAGTGAAAGGCAACCCAGGAGCTCACGGGTGGGAGGACAAAGAGAACGTGGTCTATGCAAACTGTGGGTTATTGTTTGGGCTGGAAAAGAAAGGAAATCCTGGCATATGCTAGGGCATCAACGAACCTAGATGAAGTAGGCCAGTTGTAGAAGGATAAATATTGTATGATTGTACTTGGGTGGGATTGCCCAGGGTGGTGAGTTTTATAGAAACAGATAGTGAGTAGTAGTTACTGGGGGTTGTTGCGGGGGGACTGGGATTTGGTATTGAACAGGTACAGAGTCTCAGCTGGGCAAGGTGGAGGGGTTCTGGAGATAGTGGTGATGGTTGCACAGCAATGTGGGTGTGCTTGATGGAAATGGTGAGAAGGTGGATTTTGATTTGGGTATATTTTGCCACAATAGAAAAAAAGGAATAAAACCTATTAATAATATATATTTTTTAAAAATTAGAAATATACCAAACATTTATATAAAAATACCATTTACAAAGAAAAGCGTTGCCATGCTTGGCTTTATATTACCCCTTCCCAGTTGCAAACTCTACCTTTCTCAGTAATCCCTAGTGGTAAATATGAATTGGAGCTTTTCACCCTTGTTAATTAATAAGTGAGGGCCTTTTTGAATTTTCACATGCCCAATATTACATCAGTGACAGGCACTACTACAAGAAAAATTAAGGGAGAAACAAAAATAAAGCCATCATCATCCGTCATACATGCACTTATACCAGTTGTCAGCAAACTTTTTCTTTAAAACACTAAACGGTGAATGTTATAGTTTTGCAGACTATGTGGAAATTGTTGCAGCTATGTAACTCTTCTGTTGTAGTATACAAGCAGCCATGAGAAATACATAAATGAATGGGCATGGCTGATTCCCATAAAACTTTATTTATAGAAACATTCGCTGGCCAGCCCTGTGTAGAGTGTTGACCCTATAATCTTTACCATGTAATAAGTTTGATTTTCAGGAGCTCCAACTCAGTGGGGGCTGCAGGCTAGGCTAAATTTAATGTAAGTATGCCTATGAGTTGTGCTGACAAAATGCCTCAGTAATGGTAGCAATCATAACTGGTGTTGAAAATCATTCCAGATCTATTCCTTTCCCATTATCTTTCAGATAAGCATTGCCATGTGACTTGCAATGGCTAATGAAATGTGGACAGAAGTATTATGTGGATTTCCAGTCGGAAAGTTTGAAATCCAGATGCATCTTCCCATGTAGCCTTCTCACTACTGCAATGGATATGGAAAACTGTTAAGATTAAACCTCTATCACCTTAGATTCCTGAGTGACAGTTTATAAACAGGACGTCCCTGCAGTATCACAATAAAAATGTTTAACTAGCAAGAAATATATTTTGGTTGTGTTATGCAAAGTAGACTTTGTGATTATAAATTGTCACAGCATAATTACACCCATCCTGCTTGATATTAGATTAATCATTGTCCATTTATTAAATTTGTATTAATTATAAATTATAATTTGCCAATATATGAAGCAATGATTATTGGAGTCCTCTATTAAAGGGCGTGGGCACACTTGCATCTGAACAGGTTTAATGATGAAGCATTTTGGAAATGGAAGTCTTTTTGAAGCAGATATAAGCCAGATAACAGGCTTTCTTGGGCTCATCAGAGCCCACACTTGGTGTTTATTTAGAGTACCATACAACTATATTAATGCAATTCTTGTAACTTTTATTTAAATCCTGATCATGTAGTATGAAAATTAGATTACAATGCATATATTATAATGCTAATTTTAATACCAAGGCACGTCAAAATAAAGTGATTTTCTTATATGCATGTAAGAAAATGAAGGATGAGTCAATCATTTTCCTTCCCTCTGCCTGCTGAGAAAGCTTATCCCAATTGTAAACCATAGTATTTTTATTATAGTTTGATTTAATTTAACTTTATTCAGATAGAAAAAAATCCAAACTGATGTATAAATCTGTAAACATAACATAAATTCTAAAATTAATAGGATCAAAGTATGTGTGATGTGCATGTTTTTAACTCATGCAGTTCATTTCACTGTAGTGTATACGCTACTTTAAAATATTTAACTCATTCACCGTTATCATTAACATTTAAAACAATCCAACCCTCGTATTGAATATCCACAGCATGCCAGCTGGGTCCCTGCTCAGTCAGTGAAACATAGCACTTGTCATCTTAGTTTATGTGCAGAGAACGCTGAGAGAATCTTATTACGTATTCTTTGCCACAGGTATAGACAAATGAGGATGACAAGCTGCGAACCCCAAAACTGTATTTAACTGTCTATTAGAATAGGCTGAACAGTGAGGGTGAAAACATTTATTAATAACACTTCTGATGCATGCTGTGTTGGCGAACGCACGACAGAGAG
Organism: Desmodus rotundus; assembly: GCF_022682495.2. NCBI lineage: Eukaryota > Metazoa > Chordata > Mammalia > Chiroptera > Phyllostomidae > Desmodus > Desmodus rotundus. The sequence goes on along the minus strand of NC_071387.1, from coordinate 196,610,815 downwards.
GCGACTCCTGACAATCAGCTCACACCTGGGAAAACAAACAGTGAATATCTTTGCAAGCTTTGTCACCTCTTATTTGCTTTACATTTGCCATTGGTTTTAATGAATAGGATCTGGGTTCCAACCAATCTCTGCAGGGTTCCTCCACTCAGCTCTGCTCAGCACCTCCACTGCTAGCACAGCTGCTTGAACCGTCAGCTGTAATAAGTGTACATTGTGAGTCTTAAGAGGGCCTGCAAGTTGACTGCAGGCAACGCCGAAGTAAATACCCAACACAGTTTTAACCCATTTTTCAAATCCTGTTTTAGGAATATTTGTCCCTGAGATCAGTGTATGTGAAATCATAAGAAAAGTCTTAAACATCTGCCTGAGACATGCATGTTTTACTGACTTCAAAGGTGATATGTGATAATCCAGGGTGTGTTACTGAGTATCAGCTTAGTCAGAGGCTGGGAACGTCAATGATGTATTCTATAATTCAAGTGAATGTATTAGCTGACATATTTCCTCTTAACAAAGTATGTGTTTAGTACATTTTTACAGTGTGTATGTATAGCTTATTTTTGTTTTATTTTTCAGCCTCTGCTTATTTCCAAAGTTACTTAGGTCTATGTTTAATTCCCCACCCCATCCACTTACATTGTGGAATTCTCCCAACCTTCTATATGATCTTTAAAAAATTGGTGTATATTAAGGTTCCCTCTTTGTGCTGTCAATCTCTGTAAGTTTTAACAAATGCAAATTATCATGTATTCACCAGTACAATATTGTATAGCATAGTTTCACTCTCCTGAAAAACTTCTGTTCACATATGGCTATATTTAATACATATGGATATGTGAGAATCTGAGTTTAGTACTAGCAGGCATTTGGGTTAACAGTCCTAGGCTGCCGTGAAGAAGTAAATGACACTGAGGTCACAATATCTCTGTGTGTGTGTGTGTGAGTACACAAAGCACTACTATATATACACACATATATATATCTATATTCATATATGTATATATCTTTGGCTCTTTTGCGTAACACCTACAAAGCAAATTATATTCATTCTTCACTATACAAAATAAAACATACATATTGCTGATTTTAATGTACTTCGTATAAATACATATGTGTATATATACATCTATATAAAAATATCACATGAGGTGTACTTTTAAGAACACCCGAATGCACAAACCCTAAAACTATTAAGTATCTGAAACCACCTTTCTACATACGCTAGCATTGAACAAGTTTTGTGGAGGGGGTTTCTTGCTTGTGCTTTTTGGATGTGGGTAATTGTGCTAGTCTGCTAGGGCTGCCATAACAAAATGGCAGAATACCATGTAACACAATACCACAGACGGGGTGATTTAAACAATGGACATCTGTTTTCTCACAGCTCTGGAAGATAGATGTCTGAAGCCAAGTATTGGCGGGACTGGTTCCTCCCTGACACTTCTAACCCCCTGCAGGGTTAATGACCACCTTAAAGGTCCTATATCCAAATGCAGTCACATTTAGGGTTAGGACTTTAATATGTGATTTTGTGAGGGGCCACAATTCAGTCTAAACTGTACTTTATCCCTTCATTGCTATTTTATATATTAGGTTGACCAAAACTTTCATTCATTTTTTTACCATAAAATCTTTCTGGTAGTGCTTAGTTGTCTTTAACTTCATTCAATTTTGTTAGGTTGCATTGTGATAGCTGTCATATCACCATGCATTTAAAAACATAATATCAAAGTTAGTGAATTTTTGTGTAGCCTTTAATGTTGAAGGTGGAAGAAAATATGCCACATTTTCAGCATATTATGCTTTATTATTTCAAGAAAGGTAAAAACACCACTGAAACACAAAAAACGATTTGTGCAGTGTATGTAAAAGGTGCTGTGACTGCTCAAATGTGTCAAAAGTAGTTTGGGAAGTTTCACGCTGGAAATTTCTCGCTGGATGAAGCTCCATTGTTGGGTAGATCCGTTGAAGTTGATAGTGATCAAATAAAAACATTAATTGAGAACAAGCAACGTTATACCATGTGGGAAGTAGCTGACATACTCAAAATATCCAAATGAAAAAGGTTATTGGTAAAAATGAAAAATGTATTTTATTTTATGGAAAAAACCATACAGACTTTTTGGCCAACCCAATACATACATATCTGTATTTACTACTTTTCCAGTTAGATATAAAGCCTATAATATATGACCTATACTGTTTCACTGTTTGTGTGTGTGTGCGTGTGTGTGAGTTGTATACCACATATCTACTTAACTTGGATAAGAATTGCAGGTTCACTGGCTTATGAAATTCAGTTCATTTATAATCAGTTTCACACACCACTTCAGTGAGAACAGAAAATTAACTTTTCTAGATGAACAAAACCAAAATGGAAAGAAATTTTAGCTCTTAAAAAAGCTTTATCAATGAATGAGTGTCATGTATTTCATTTAATTTATTCCAACAAACATTAAAATATCTTTCTGTATAAAGATGTTTACAACTACCAAATGGAGTAGCCATCATATTCTTAAAAAATCAACATAATTATGACTATGCCTTATTGAGATCAATTGATTCTATTAAAATATTAAAAATGAATAATTGAAAGGATCTTCAGAGAAATGGGAAGAAATAGCTATAAGTTACTGAAATTTGAGCTCCACGAAGGCAGTGTTTTGTTGCCGTGGTTTTTGCCCATATATACAAGTAGGAGCAAAATCTAGTAGTGTTACATTTTAAAATGACTCTACATTAATTTCATACTTTTGGCAATTTTCAACATTGTACCTATATTCCCTGCACTTCTCTAGGATTTAGGGATGTATCTCTAGGTAAAACAAATGCTGCCCTCATAGAATTTCATTGTACAGATAATAAACACTTTCCTTAACTTGAGTTTCACCCTTAGTATGTGTGAGTCCTTGACTTGACAGAGGTTTATCAGTATTCAGTGCACAAAAGCATGTATATAATCTCTAAAGTATAAAATGTACACCTAATAATTGTACCTGTATGAGTTGGGAGGATCAGGTAGTGCCAGCGAGTAAGTGCAAGAACACAAACACAAAAGAGAGCACACAAGGATGTTGAAGGGAGCGAGGAACCAACTGAAAGAGCTCCAATCACCAACATGGAATAATTTGAGCATCAAAATAAATATAGTAATAATGGATTATAACAAAGTTTAAAATTAATATCAATGAGGCCTTATTGATATTAATAAATGCTAAATTGCAAATAATTTGTGCATGTATTCTACCCTTGAGGAAGTGGGAAAAAAAAAAACATTACTTAAAGGCAGACTGTGTAGTGATTTCCTTCCAAGGAATATAGTATAGAGTGTGAAGGTAGAACAGTAAAAACTCTACAGCAGAAAAACAAGAAAAGCTACTTCAGTTCAGTGGTCACAGTCAACATCAACAGTGCTGAGTCCTGTCGATAGTATATACCCTTTTAAAAAAGATTTTATTTATTTATTTTTAGAGAGAGGGAAAAGGAGGGAGAGAAACTTGATGTAACAGAGACACATTGATGGGTAGCCTCCTGCACGGCCCCCACCAGGACCAAACCTGCAACCCAGGCAGGTGGCCTGATTTGGAATTAAAGTGGTGACCTTTCGAACCAACCTAGCCACACGAGTTAGGTCAATAGTGTATACCCTTGATACGATGTAATGAAAATATCACTCTACTTCTGTGGCCTTCCTTCCCCAAATCCCAAACTTCAGGCTAATGATAAGAACATCAGGCAATGATCAATTCAGGAACATTCTGCAAAATACCTGAACAGTTCTCAAAAACACCAAGGTCATTAAAATTAATAAAATGTGGGAATCTGTCACAACTAAAAGGAGCCTAACTAAGGAACACGGCAACACAATGTAATGTGGTATCATAATGAGTTCCTGAAAAGGAAAAAAGACATTACATAAAAATTAAGTAAATCTGAGTAAAGTATGGGATTTGGCTAATAATTATTTAATAATATATAGTGGTTTTGGTTTATTAATTGTGACAAACATATCATACTAACATGATGTTACGATAGAGGCTACTAGATATGAAGTATGTGGGGAACTTTCTGTACTACTTTCACAATTTTTCTGTAAATCTAAAACAGTTCTAAAAGTAGACTACTAAACATATGACTATAATCAGGCATTTTAAAAGTCAGTAACAGACTTCTGGTGTTCAGAGGGCAGCCCCTGGGAATAAACACACACAAGTAAGTCTGTATAGAATGAAGGAGACTACACATGCTTTGTGTGTGTGTGTGTGTGTGAAACAAAGAAACAAATTTACATTCATTCACGATTGTTGTTTGTTCACCTAGAAAATTCAGTATGTATTTTTTCCTTTTAAAATTGTCTAAATTATTGAAATATTTACACTGAGTCAAAATAAAGAGGCAAAAGAAGATAAAGGTAAAAGCAGAAGTTTTAAAAATAGATCATGCCAAATGGATACTATTCTTTACACTTGGCCAAAATTGTGCACGAAAATAACTATTTTTACTTTGTGATTTTTTAAATGTTAAAAACTGGCAAAGCGGAGACCTGAAAAATTGGAGCAGGCACTAGTAATGAAAGAGTTCATACCCATGTAATACCTGATTATGAGACTGGCGTCCCTAAAATACAGAGGGACAAAGACGGTGCTTCCACAGAATGTTTACACTGTGCACCTTGCTCTATTTCACAGCGGGAAGACGATATCACAGACACAGGCACAGCGCAAGTTTCCCAAACCAGAACATCCCAACAACACTGCCAACCCCTGCACTACACAAGGCACAAGCTGCAAGGAAGGAAGGAAGGAAGGAAGGAGGGAGGGAGGGAGGGAGGGAGGGAGGGAGGGAGGGAGGGAGGGAGGGAGGGAGAGAAGGAAGGAGAGAGCACTTACCACTCACAGCCAGCCTCACTGCCTAGCTTCCTGCCACCTGGAAGCTCCAGTGCCCCTTGACTATGGAGGTCAGTGTACACACTTCCACTTTGGACAGATTCCAGTGCATTCTTTATGACCTGGCTCCAAAATCGCATCCTTAACGACACCTTCCATGAAACTACCAGAAAGTTAGCGGCCTCTCATCTGTGTTCCCATAGCACTGTGTTCATTCTGTTAGTCCTTCAACCTCTACTATATTCCGGGCTCATATCTCTGTCTCATAGTTTCCTGAACTGAACGATGGCCATGCCTGACACCCTGCTAGACTCAGACCAGCACTTGGGGTTCTACTCATTCAATGAAGGGAGGAAGAGGAGCCACCACTTACTCCTCCCAGCCAGTCCTGCTTTCAGCAGGGCCTATTAACCCACATTTTGCAAATGTGAGGTCACTTGTCTGAGGTAAGACAAGTAAAACTTTCTTTTACTTGTATTTACTTGTATTACTGAGCTGGTAAAAGTTTCTTTAGACTTCTGCTGCAATGGATTACATTGATTATGAATATTTAGCCAGCTTTGATTACCTCGGATAAATCCTACTTGGTCGTCATGTATAATTCTTTCTATACATTTTTAATTTGACGTATTACAATTTTGATTAAAATTTTTGTACCTGCGTATAAGAGATACTGATCTATAGTTTTGTTGTTATCAGGTTTTGGTGTAGGGGTAGTTCTAGTCTCATATATTGAGTGAGGAAATGTTCTCTCTTCTTCTATTTCTGGAGATTAAAGAGATTTGGGATCAGTTTACTTAAATGTTTGGTGGAGTTCACCAGTGGAAAAATCTGGGCTTAGTATTTGCACTTCTGGAAGACAATTATTATTTGAATTTCTGTAATAGATATGGGCCTATTCAGATTATCTATTTCTCCTTGTGTGAATTTCGGTAGGTTGTATCTTTCAAGTACTAGTCCAATTCATTCAAATTATCAAAATTGTGTTAATATATTTTTATGTAATATTCTGTTACTTTGTCAAATGATAGTCTCTGTTCCATTTCTGGTATTGATAACTTATGTCTTGCTTCTATTTTTATTCTTAGCCTGGCTAGAAGTTTATCAATTATAATACTTTTTTCAAAGAACCACCTTTTTGGTTTTATCGATTTTCTCATTTTCTCAATTTCTTATATTAAACTTTATTGATTTCTGCTTTAAGTTATTTCTTTCTTCTTTATTTGGGTTTATATTGCTCTTCTTTACCTAATATCCTAGGGCGAAAGCTCACATTTTTGGTTTTAGATCTTCCCCCATCACATGTGCATTTGGTGTTCCAAATTTCCTTCTAAGCACCACAGACACTGCACCCCGCATGGTTTGATAAGTTCTATTTTCATTTTCCTTCAGTTCAAAAGAGTTGTAGTATCTCTTGGCATTTCCTCTTTGACCCATTTGTTATTTACAAGGGTGTTGTTTAACACCCAAATACTTTGGGATTTTCCACCTACTTTCTGTTACTGATCTCTAGTTCCATTTTGTTCCAAGAGTATACTTTGGATGATTTCAATGATTTTGAATGTGTTGATGTGTGTTTCATGGCCCTGAATGCGGTCTTTCTTGGTTCATGTTCCATGTGATATTGAGAAGGGTGCGTATTCTTCTATTGTTGGATAAGTATTCTATAAATGCCAATCAGATCCAGACAACTGATGCTGCTTCAGTTCAGTGACGCCTTTATGGATTTTCTGGCTGGATCTGTCAGTCACTGAGAGACGTCTATTGAAGTCTTCAGCTATAATAATAGAGTTGTTTATATCATCTCGGTATTTTATTGCTTTTGTCACATGTATTTTTGTGCTTTGCTGTTAGGCATACACACATTAAGGCTCATTTAGTCTTAGAAAATTGAGCCCTTTTTCATTATGTAATGTCCCCCTTCATTCCTGGTAAATTTCTTTGCCTGAAGTTAGCTTTGTCTGAAATTAATGTAGCTACTCCAGCTCTCTCTTCATTAGCGTCAGCTTGGTATATTTTTCCATCACTTTACTTATAGTCTAGCTGCATTTTCTCTCTTTAAATTGGGTTTCTTATCAACAACATATAGTCGTTTCTTGTTTTTTTGTATATTCTGCCACTTTCTGTTTTTTTAATAGTTCTATATAATTCATTCACATTTAAAGAGATTATTCACATAGTTGGATAATCTCTTCTCTTTCCGTATTTTTTTCTTTGTACTTAAAAAAAAATCTTCCACCCTTTTTCTATGTTCTGTTATTTAATTTGAACATTGTATACGATTTTGTTTTCTCTCATTTCTTACCAAATCAACTATACTTCTTTGTAAAAATGCTCAAACTTGCAACATACATTTAAGACTAATTCAAGTTAACTTTCAAATAAGATTGTAATATTTTATGAGTACTGCAGGTATTTTATGACAATATTTCAAATTCATCCCTCCATGCCTTATTACATTGCTGTCATTTATTTCACTGACTAAGAAGCAATGCTCAGCCAATATATTGTTGCTGTTATTAGTTTGAACCATTATTTATTAAAGCAATCATGAATAAGAAAAATAAAAGACTTTATTTTACCTTCATGTATTCCCTCTTGTACATCTCAGTTTTGGACATATATTTTCTCTCATTAAGTACTTTTTTAAGTTATTAAATACTTGATACATTTTTGAAAGGTAGGTTTAATGGTGACAAAAATCCTTATTTTTATTAGCTCAAGAAAGTCTTTACTTTTCCACTTTTGAAGAATAACTTACCTTAATACAGAATTCTAGGCTGGTGATTTCTTTCTTTCAACTTTAAATATTTTTCAGTCCCTTCTCTTTTTTGCTGGCATTATTTATGACAAAAAGTCTGCTATAAGTCTTATACTTCTTCCTTCATATATAAGGTATTATTTTTCTGTGTGTTTTTCACAATTTTCTTTTTGCCTTTGGTTTTCTTAAGTTTGGGCTTGGCATGCCAAAGGGAAGGTGTTTTTGTTATTTAGACTGCTTGGAGTTCTTCAGGTCCTTTATCTGTCATTATTTTTGGTGTCTGCCATTATTTTTGGAAAATTCTTAGCTATTTCCATCTCTCATATTTTTTCTGCTTCTTGTATTTTTCTCCTTCTGGTATTCCCAATACATATATATTACAACTTTTATAATTGTCTTACAGTTTTTATATATTTATTTACTTTTTTCCCCTATGTTTCTTCAAGCATTTCAGCTTGAAGTTCCTAGCAACATATCTTTAAACTCAGTAATTCTTTCCTCAGTTATATCAAGTCTACTAATGAGCCCATGAAAGGTATTTTTTATTTCTGGTGTTGATTTTGATTTTTGCATTTCCTTTGGATTTTTCTTAGAATTTTTTCTCTCTGCTTGCAGTACACATTTGTTGTTGCATCCTGTATATTTTTTATTATAGCTGCATTAATGACAGTTATTTTAAATTTCCAATCTGATATTTTCAACATGCCTGTCACGTCTGAGTTTGGTTCTGTTACCTGATTTGTCTTTTTAGACTATGATTCTTCTTGCCTTTTATTATTCCTTTTAATTTTTATCCATGCCAGACAAAGGGAAGTGAGGTAAATAGACTTAGAGTGTGACATATTATGTTTTTCTGGCTGGGAGTTAGGCTGTTCTTACTGACTGATGTAACTGTAGATTTCAGAGGCTTTAATTTTTTCTAGTGCTGTGGATTTTTTTCTGTGTTCTGTTTTGTCTTTTGATTTTGTAATACTTAGGTTCTCCAGAGGAAAATACAATAGGATGGAAACTATCAATAGATAGAAACAGAAACAGATACAGATAAAAAGACATGGTTAAGGAATGTATTTCAGAGGCATTTTAAAGGAACTGGCTCATTTCATCTTAGGGCCTCGCTAGTCCAGTGTCTCTGCAGGGCAGGCCAGCCCACCATGCTGGAAAAGTCAGCAAGAAGTGATGTTGCAGTCTTCAGTGCAAAGGTTGGATACTCAGCATAATTTCTAAGTTTCAGAATAAAGACTCCCTTCTTTAGATACCCCAGTTTAGGCATCTTAGCTCTTAAGGATTTCAACTCATGTGTGAGTTCCACTCTCATGTGGAGGGAGAGATTGCTCCACTCAAAGTTCACTGATTTAAGTGTTAATCATACCTAAAGCACACTTTCAGAACAACACCCGGACTGGCGTTTGACCAAATAACTGGTTCTCATAACCTAGTCAAGTTGACAGATGGTATGAACAATCACAGATCTCCCTATAAGTTTCTCCTTCATTAGAGTCTTAGCCTTATTGTTCTGACTGCTGTAGTACCCTGTCATTGCTTTCAAAGAGCCTAGGCCCTTTGGCTGCAGTCTTCACAAGCTCTTCTCAGCTCCCCCTCATCCTCTGCCTCTGCCACTTAGTTAGGACAGAAATGCTGGTGTGCGCCAGAGCTGGGGGTTTGCCTTTCCCCCATGCAGGTCAGGTTGTGCCACAGGGGTTTTCCCCAAGGGAAGCTGTGGACTGCAGGGTACTGAGAGTCGCTCCACACAGTTATCTTCTGCTGGTCACATCTCAAGACATTATTTCAAAATGCACTTGGAAGGTAAGGTTTCTCATCAAATTCAAGAAGTATGAGGCCATTATTCTGTCCATTTCTGTCTTCCTCTGGTCTTCTCATTACGCAAGTGTCTGCATAAAAGATGGTATCCCACAATTTGTCCGACACGCTCATTTTTATTTTTCTTTTCCTTTCTTTTTGTTCCTTACTCTGATGATCACTTTTTACCCATCTTCAAATTCGTTGTTTCTTCTGCCAGCTTATGTCTGGTATTGAGCTCCTCTACTGAAAGGTCTATTTTAGTTATTGAGCTTTCCAAATCCAGGATGGGTAGTCTTTTTTTTTTCCCTAGAATTCTGTGTATTTTGATAACCTCTATCTGGTGATGCGTCTCTTTTACATTTTCTTTTAGTTCTTTAGTCATAGTTCCAGGGGTTTACTGAGCATATATATATATAAGGACAATTGGCTAGTAAATCCAATGCTTGAGCTTTCTTTTGAGTAGTCTCTATTGACTGCTTTTTGTTTGAGTAATGTCTAAAAATGTTTCTTTAAGTATTTTATAAATTTTGTTACTACTGATAATAGGATATATAAAATAATGTTAACATGTCTACTCTGGAAATCATATTCTCCCTCTGATTTTCTTACTGTTGCTGTTTTTGTTTAGTAGTTTTCTAGACTGATTGTATAATGTCTGTACTCTTTGTTGTACATATCTGCTGAAGTCTATACTTGGCTAATCTCATAGTAGAGAGAGATACTTAAATACCTTGAACTAATAAGTTTCTAAGCCTTTGTCGAGAGTCTGTGTGTGTGTGTGTGGTGTACATGCTCGATGCTTTAGCCAGTAATTGAAAACTGTGTCATAACTTCACTTATTGCTTGTCTTAGCCTCAAAGTCAGGGATTTATCACCTCGTCCAGTCTTTTCTGGGCCTGTGCACAGTCCTGTGATGAACAGAAGTATGGTGGAACTTTTCAAAGCATTTCGTTTCCCACTTTCTACTTCTTCCTCTGTGGATTATCCAGAAAGCCTATGATTCGTTTTATTAATGATTATGTATAATTCCATGGCTACTGATAAATTTCACTGGTTGTAAGTTTTTTTTAACTTTAAACAGTTTCCCATTAATACAATAGTTATTGTCTCCATTTTTCTAATAATAGCACAGATAACCAAACATGTAAATTCCAGTGCTCTAAGGATTATTGATTAAATAATTTAACTATAATTACATATGGATTATCATACATTTATTGAATGTCCTTATTGTTTTTACATCTTTGAGCTTATTGGTTTTAATCATAAGAATAAATGTAAGCTTCCTTTTAGTTTTTTTTTAATTTAGTTTGCTGTACCAATTTAAACTTTTATTAGCTTTAGTAGAAACTTTTGTTTAAATAATGACAATTTAAACTATTTTCTCATACTCCACCAATGTAGCTATAGGCACCTTGTTTTATTATAAAATAAAGGATTTAAATTACCCAAGGAAAAAGTGATGAATACATATACTATTTCTAATTGAATTTTGTAGGTTTTATTAGATTTGCAACAAAGCTTTGCACTGGGAGCACATCATTTAATTTGGGCCTAGGATTGCCCTCCTTTTGTGGGAAAACCTCTTTTGTTTTGAAGTTGCATTTTTTTACTTTCAATCATTCTTTTTCTATATATTTTTGGAAATTTTCAGCAATTCTGGGTCACTGAATAAAGATTTTAAGATATGAGAGCACAGTTGGATTTTTTGAACCCTTATTATTTCATGTTATCTAGGCTTCTTTTGTTAAGTAACACAGCATTCTTGAAAAACAATTTACCATATAAGAATAAACTAAAGTTACTTCACAGACCTCGAACAGAAGGTGGAAAACATAATTTTCCAAGTTTCGTCTTTTCTCTTGTTAAACCTGTTCTTTAAGGCAATATTTATAAGTAACCTAAAAAACTAATAGAACATTGCAACATTGATTCTGCAATATGTGAAAAGGTATTATGATAGAAAAAATGCATAACAGGCAGTCAATTGCATTTCAGAAATTCTGCTTAAAAATGTTTAGGTTTATTTATGGCAAGAATTCTCTGTACATTTATAAATTTTTGAAAAACACCTTAGTTTCATCAACCTACCAATTTTCATCTTGCCTAAAAAAACACATCATAAAATATTTTATTACTGTTCTAGAATATCACTAATTCTAGAAGACCAGAAAAGATTCTGCTTTTAGTATTTTTTCAACCCAAATCACAAAAACTACTTAAACCAATTATAAAATATATTCAAATTTTATTTAAAAATAAGTCAGTGAGTTGAGCATTCCAAACAAACAATGCAGTATTACCTAGTAGGTATCACCAGCTTCCCGTTTTACCTCACTACCCTTGTTAGGCCATAAAACAGCTTATTTCCCCCCAGGCCAACATATTAAAATATTTACGGTGCTGAGTTTCTTCCAAGGCTTTTATCAATATTTCAAAGGTGGCAAGTCATGCTTCTGGGCCTCATGGGAACTTGAGGGCCTCATGGTTTTGACCACCTTCATAGTCTCATCCTTTGAACTGAAATACATTTTCTTATCTATGTTTTCCTTTCATGACCTATTCATCAGATTAGGAACTAATCTCAAACTGATTTTTCCAATTTTCTTTCTGCCATGTGGTGTGTACTAGGGACTTTAATTGTAGCTGGATAAACTGATGTCATCTGGGTAGTGTGCAGAATTTTTGATTGCACAAAACACATACATGTATCTCTGTTATGTATTTTATATACACACACACATATATAGACATCTCTCTCTCTCTCTCTCTCTCTCTCTCGAGAGAGAGAGAGAGAGAGAGAGAAATTCTGATTCCTTAATTTGACATGTGCAACCCAGGGCAACAAGAAAAAGAAAAAGGAGGAGTGAGGCAAAGTTTTCCTCTTATTACCACTTTTTCATTCATTTTTGTCTTTTCATTTTTAACCATGCTGAGTACTTTACCGAAGTCCTTTCCTATCACAAGCAAAGGGATAGAAGATCAGTCTACTGGTCATCACTTGATACAAGTAAAGAGGTGAGCTTCAGGTCCTGTGTACTTGATTGGTCCCTGTGCAGACTTATGCTCCAAACCAGCGTTATGGTCCGCAATGCAGGGGGAAGTGGTTCAAGTTCTCATCCTTCACCTTCATTGTGGGTTGAAAATGGCTGTGCCTAAGGCTTATGAAATAATAGACTGTGATTACCACTTTTCCAGTGGCAGGGTTTGGACCTGATGCAGAGGTGGGGTCAACACAGAATTCAGGTTCTTGTACTCTCTCTGGTGTGGCTTCAGGAAGGCATTCAGCATGCTGACTTACAACAAAGTAGATGAAGACAACGAATGTGTGAGCTGAGCCCTCCTTGCTTAGGACCCTTTCTCACAGGGGCCATGCAATTGTGGTGGGATCCACTTGGCCCAGAAACCTGGGACCCATTAGCCACCTCAACTTTTGACCTGGGTCGAAGCTATCATTATGCCTTTGATAAATGCATTATTTCTAGAGATTTGAAATAAAATATAAAGATAGAATTAAAGATAGAATTATGACATTTAAAATTATTGTGATGGTGGCAAACAACATGTTATATTCCTTGGGAAATCAACACAATGACATACATGTTCAATAAATTTGCTCAGAATCCAGAAGAAAATTATGGAAACTAAGTGAGAAGAAGAAAAATTAAGACAGATAAATGTAGAAAATAAAGTTCAATCTACATCAAATAACAACTTAATAAAACAGAACTAATGAAATATTGAATAGGATAAATAACTTGTTAATGTGAAAGAAGAGCCCACTAGCCAAACTTAAAATACTTTAAAAATTTTTAAAAATTAAATAATAATGCTCCGAAAGCACCAGACAATGGTTTCTTTTAACAAAGCACTACACTAGTTACTTTTGCAAATTACAAAGATTTTTTTTAAGTGTAAGTGATCTCCTGGTGAATTACCAGTTACCAGGTTCATTCTCCTTCTAACACTTCTGAAGGCTCACGTCTAAATGAAGGTTATATTTACCAAACATTTGGTGTGATAAAAACAATGCCCCGAAGGAGGGGAAATGTTCTCTGCAAAATGAGTGGATGGAGGTAGACTGTGGAGGGAAAGAACAAAGCAAGCTTTCACCTCAAGAAACTGCGAATGCATGAACTAATGTTGGTTAAAAAATTAACCACAAATATTCACACTGTGAGTTTAGAACAGGTATTTAGTTTTCCAAATCTACCAAACAGCATTTCATCTTCATGGGACCACCTAGCAAATACTAAAATTCTGTAACACATCCCATCCCTCTCCCCTGTGAGTGCTCACAAGTAGTTGGCATTCCTTAGAACATTGGTTAAAAAGAAAGAGACTAGAAAGTTAGAAACATGTTTGCTCTTGCCTGGCATGTTAGTATCTTCTGTTAAATTTCTGTGTCCTCCCTGAGAACCTACCCTCTTCTTATAGATTTCCTTTGAGAGACACACTGTGACCCGCCCCCACAGCCCCTCCACAGTAGTATGAGTGCTTCATTCTGTGATTTCTGTTGGGCAAAAATATCATAATAGGATAATGTAAAATGTGTGCTTTAATTAGTAGATGGTTAATCTCTTTAGATAGACCTTGCAATATAAATCAAAGTAAATTCTAGGTGGAATAAGGATTTAAACATTTAGAGCATAAAATTACTGAAATAATATGACAATATTGAAACTCTGAACTACAGAATAAAAGCAGACATATTGAGAGATTTGATTAAGTATCAAAAACTTCAAAAAGTTAAAACAAATCTCATAGAAAAAAAACTTTTGCAATGTAAAGTAATTAATAGAGTGCTAAGAGATTTGACCAATAGAAGACAAATATTGCATTGAACAAATGCCAGGAAGAGGAAATTTGGAAAAGCAAATATATAAAAGCTGATAAGTAGGGGGGTGGGCAAAGGTAAGTTTACAGTTGTTCATATGGAAAACACAATAATTAATGAAAATAATACAAGAATAGACCCTGTGTTCTGTGTACTCACAACTGTAAACCTACTTTCACCCCACCCTGTATAATGAAATGTTCAAACTGCTAGCATTCAACAAACCAGATTCTGAAATGAAAGTAACATCAGTGTTTTAGTTTTGTTTATACATTGAATTCATAAGATTTTGGACACCTGGCCTGCAACCCAGGCATGTGCCTTGACTAGGAATCCAACCAGTGACCTCTCAGTTCACAGGTCAGCACTCAATGACTAAACCACAGCAGGCAGGGCTTGCTTTGTTTCTTCTTGAAAGGTACTTTTGTTAACATTTTGATACATACATTTTAATATGTATCCTTTTAAAAAAATGTTAGACTAATACCTTTTTATTGTTTTGGATCTCACCTTTTATTTGTTAATAAGATTAAGATAAATTTTTGTTTCATATTTAGATTTATAGCTTTTTCAAAATACTATAATATTTATATATAGTGGATTCCTCATAATTTATTTGCCATTCCTATAGAAACACTAGGTCTCCTCATTTGGTTGCTATGCACACCAGGACAACCTTACACATACAGTTTGGTTTGGATATGTGTTTCTTAGTACTCATCCAATTATCCTGGGAATACCTTATCCCTTTTCTTAAACTTCCATTCAGGAATATCAAGTTTGTTACTTATTTTTAGAAGTTTGTATTTTGTTATTACTTTTGTGATCTCTTAGTTCTCTCCTATAGTAGTCATATTTTTATACTAACAAAATCTTGTGAGTAACCAGAGGGGAGAAGGTAAAGGGATAATGAGGGAAAGAAGGGCAAGGGTCATCAAGCAATGTGTATAAAGGACACATGGACAAAGCCAGAGGGCAGAGGATCAAGGGTGGGAGGTGGGGATGGGTGGGGGGAAAATGGAGACAACTATACTTGAACAACAATTTTCAAAAATAAAATACGATAAAAAATCTGTTAAGAAGTAAGAAATATTTTCTATTTTGATTAAATGTATAGTTATTACTTATTTTTATTTTCCTTTACTTTTGTGGTTGGCACTAAATTACTGAGGAGGGCAGAAGAAACAACCTTATTCTGCATATGTAATTACAAGTCAGTTTGTTTATTTTTAGTAAACTTTGTTCTCTTTATAGGACCATGATGCAGGTATCTTAAGGTTTAGGACATTTGCAGACTCTCAGAAACACGAGGTAATTCAAATTACATATTAGCTTTACTCTTGAAATTACATGTGGTTTTCTTTTTAGGTAAAAATGTGTGTCTATAGCACTTTTACATACAGTTATGTTAAGAACATTTTCTATATTATTACATTTTTAAAAAGTGTGTTAATATGTCATACAAGCACTACGTTAATTTACCTACCCCTTTATTACTTAATATTTAATGTGTTTCTAATTTTTCCTCTTTGAAAACATTTATAATGAAAATGTTGATACATTAATCCTCATCAATTGCTCTATTTCTTTAACATAAATTATGATGACATATAAATGACCCATACTGTGGACACTCAAAGCCATGGAGAAAGCCGTACGTATTTACGTTATTATTTAAGAAGTATAGTGCATCTTAGGGGGATTTTAAGTAAACAAAGCCAGCGGTCAATCTTACAAACACAAACCTGGCAACAACCCACAAGCGAGGGTATGATTTTCCTGGACTTGATTCACAGTTCAACTTGTCTTTCTGAGCCCAGTCCTGCTGCAGGACTTGTTCTCAAAACCCTCCCACCTTTGAAACCCATTTCAGCTGTGTGTCTGAAACATTCCCCCTCATTTATGACTTCTTCATAGGTTACGGATATTTTGTTTCTGTTTTGTCAAGCAAAATTTAATATTTCTGTTTTTATGTGCTAATTTATCAGCATATTGTTTCTTTTGCTAGTGAATAATAATTTTAAAGTTTATATATGAATGAATTTATTTCTTCTTACTGATGACTTTAAAATTAGAGCTATGGTTCATTTGGAAATTGTTTTCTTAGAAGTTTGGAAGTATGGATACAGTTTTATCGTTCTAACTCTTTCCAAATTGCTGTCCCATTTGTCCTTTCCACGGTGTCTCTTGGTCTGTACTCCAGCCTGTTTCTGAACACATTTCCGAGTGCTTTGCTAGTTCATTCCTGCCGTCAGTCCCTTCCTTGTCCGTGTGCTCCTGCTATGTAGGCATCCCATTTATGAGCTTTCTTATTTCCATGTGGGCTGTTCTCAAAGCTTTAATCATTTTCTCACCTTTTTAAGCACATTTTGAAATATGGCACCGCTTTCATTTTATATTGTCATGTCATGTTCTGCTGTCATTGTCCCGTGGACTAATATTGGTTACTTTCATCATAGTTTTCTGCCAGTATGTTTGTGCACGCTTTGAATGATTTCCTGTTCTGAGGCTTGTGTTTCAAAGAAATGTGTTCCGTACTAGGTGTGATGGTCAATTTTACGGATCACCTTGACTATTCCATGGGTGCCCAAATAGCTGGTAAAACAGTATTCTCGGTGTGTCTGTGAGGGTGTTTCTGGAAGAGATTAGCATTTGAATTGGGAGACTTATAAAGCGGATTGCCATCTCTAATGTAAGTGGGTCTCATCCAATCAACTGAAGACCTGAATAGAACAAAAAAAAAAAAAGGCTAAGAAGGGACTCTTATTTGACTCCCTTCTGGCTGGGACATTGGTCTTTTCCTGTCTTCAGACTTAAATGGAAAATCTGCTGTTCTTAGGTCTCAAGTCTGCAGGCTTTCTATTGAAACTTGCACTTGCGGTTTCTCTTTGGTGCTCAAGTCTTGGTCTCAGACTGGAACTACAACTTGAACTCTTCTTGGTGTGTGGCTTGCTGACAGCAGATCTGGGACTTCTCAGCCTTCATAATTAGTGAAGTCAATACCTTAGAGTAAATCATTCATATATGTATGGTTCTGACTTGTGATGCATCTTAACGATTTTTCAATTTTGTGATGTTGCCAAAGCATATGCATTGGGTAGAAACAGTAATTTGAATTTTGATCTTTTCCCGGGTTACTGTTGTATGATATGATACTCTCCTGATTCACACTGGGCAGCAGCAGTGAAACAAACTTGCCCAATACTATAGGCTAATGTAAATTTCTCAGCTTAGGTAGGCTAGCTAGGCTGTGAAGTTTGGGTAAGTGAATTAAATGCATTTTTGACTTATTATATCTCAACTTATAATGGGTTTATTGGGATGCAGTCCTACCGTAAGTCATGGAGTATGTGCATATCCCATTGGTTCTATTTCTCTGGAGGACCTTAAATAATACAGTAGGGTTTGTAACAGTAGGAGCTTCTTTTGTCGGGAATTTTGATGAGCTTCATGCTTAAGGTACCTCCCCTTTTATTGATATTGTTAAATATTCAAAAATATGACTTTTTTGCATGGCCGTGATGCTACATCTCAAGATTAGTGAGATTCTAACTCTATTGGCCTACATGCTACAGGCCTTGCTTTTTATTTTTTAATTTTTTAATTTTTTATTTATTTTTATTTTTTTATTTTTATTCAGTTACAATTGTCTGCATTTTCTCCCCATCCCTCCACCCCAGCCAGTTGGCTGGGGTGGGGTGGAGGCCTTGCTTTTTAAAAAATGATTCACTTTTAAAGTTTTGTTATTTTAGGATATTGTTTCTTAAGATGGATTTATTTTGGATCTCCTTACCCCAAACCTAAACACTCTTTCTGTGGGATTCCCCATGTTTTTATCTTCTCAGCATGGATTTTTCCCAACATTTTTCTTCTGATACAGGTTTTCTGTCTTTCTGAAAAAGCATATCTGTGGTAGGTTTGGTGATGTCTGGAGATCTACGTGCCATCTTCTTCTCCTTGCCCCGTGTGTGTCCCTGGATCTTTCTTACATGGATCTGAATCCTGGAGCCTGTAGGTTTGCAGTATTGATCTGGATACTTTTGAGAACAAGCATCTGTTTGTTATTTCTGGGTCCCATGGCCTGGGACCTTTACTGTTCACATACCTCTTCTCATGTACCACTGGGCAGAATCTGACTCAGCATGCATCTGACAATGTGGAGTGGCTTGGCCACACTGTTACCATAGGTAGTTAGCTAATTATTAATAAAGGAAAGAGAGCAAAGAGAATTAGACATGAAGCTTAATGAACTGGGGAGCATAAGCCTACTTGCTCACCAAGAAGCTACAGCTTCACACCCCAAGGGATCATAGCGGTGCTAGTCAAGGGGATTAACAATCTTTCCTTCCTTCCTCCTGTACTGGGCTTTCTGAGGGGTACAGAAGGGGGTGTTCAACCATAGGGGCCTGTCAGTCTAACTAAGGGGTGTAAACCTATCAAGAGCCCACAAAAGCTTGAAAAATCGGTTGGTTCTTTTGAAAAAGCACCTAGTCCATCCCAAACCCAAGCTAATATAATCACAGGGGAACAAAGGTGCTCTCACTCTCTCTCTCTCTCTCTGTTTCTCTGTCTCTCTCTCTCTCAGTAATGCACTTACCCCATGTGTCTGTGCGCTCTCTTGCTCAGGAGCCCGGGACCATGTGGGTCCAGTAGCTACTGGGGCTAGAGTGTATTGTGCAGGCTGCAATGGACTATGCCTTATTATGAAGCGGAAACTCTGGACACTGGCTTTTGTTTTCACCTCTCTGAGGACACAGTTGGACTTTTTCCATGGGAGCATGTATAGAGGTGGGACATTAGAAACATAAGGGAAGCCTTTCACATAAATAAACCATCTTGTCGCACCACATTCTCCCTTGTGTGGGCCCTTGGAATGTTTTTCTCATGATCTTGTGGAAAAGCCTGATTTCCATCAACAACAGCAGCGCTCACTCTCAGAAGTTCTTGCAGGATTTCCTGCCATGTAGCATTAGTGAATATGCCATCTGTGAATTATTTATTTTACTATCTCATTGGTCTGTTTGATTTTTATAAGAAGGTTTGGGAATATTTAAAGAAATTGCTGCAGTCTTGGTCCTGTTGTTAGCAGCTCAGAAATAATAGGTAGTCCTTATTCATAACATTATCATTATTTATTCATTCTAGAATATTAAATTTATTATCTATTTATATACTTGTAAATAAGCACACATTTGCATGGCTAACTGCCTCTTTGATTTTTTTGCAATGCTGTTATCAGAGAGAAATAGCTCTAAGGCCTTGTCAAAAAAAGAACAAAACCCTACTTTCTGACTAACCGTGCCATCCATGTCCACATACAAACCTCTATTTGACTTCCTTCTTCTCAATCAGGCTTTCTATGCTGTGACTACACACACCATGCTAATATGCACAAACATTATTGAATAAGAAAGAATCTTACAGGGGCCAAAATAAGAGCCATGGTTTCTACATGGGAAATTTGTTAGGTATGTGAAGATTATCTTTGGTACTCTACTGTTCACTTTTTCAAATTGTATTTGTGGACTTCTTTTCTCTTATCTTTATGCCATGCCTAAATTTGCAAATAATATCAAAACATATCCTAATAAAAGAAGAGCAACAGTTACCTGTAATAGAGCCAATGTGCAATATAGAGACGTCAATTTGAAAGAAAAGACCTGGGGCCTGTTTTGTTCTAAGCTTGCCTTTCAGGGAATCAGGAGTCTCTCTCTGTCTCTCTAGCTTTCATTTCTCTCTCACACAGAGGTTTACTTGTCTATGATTGAGCACTGTGCATCCTTAGTGTGAACACAAGGTACTATATTACCTCTCCTGGTGGATTTTTATTTCCTATATCATCATAAATGGACAATAAGGTATATTACAACTTAAGATATTATGGGTAGTGACTTTACAAATGGGACATCTGAGAATAATTGGCATTAATTCTCCAAACAATTCCACCTAGGGAACAATCTGTTAGTATAGGTAGCCTTGAATAGAAGGAAGTCAGAGGTCCTTGCTACTCAGGATTATTGTTGAGTTGGTCTTTTTGGTAGAGGCCCAAAGTTTGTTTTTCACACTGGTTCTTTTATTTCTCAATCATACACAAGAGGAATATTATATATGTGTCTGAGGATTATATCCATGGTTCAGATTAATTCTGATCACTTTTCCATTGATAGGATTAAAAATTCTGTGTTTTGTCCTGTGATGTAAGGTGGTCATGTTACACTTTATGTCTGTATGTAGAGCATCTGCACTGTGTTCTTCTGATAATGTGGCCCCATTTCTCTACCTATCACTACCATAACATAGCCATGTTATATGGTAACTAATGTGTAGTTTGGTCCTACAGTGTTTGTTTGGTTTTGTTGAACTTTAAGAGATCATAAAATATTTTGAGACAAGGCTAAATTTCTTGCTTGCCATTAAGGTTCAATGGTTATTGACAAAATCAGCTTTTTATTACAAATGCTCTTGAAAATGATAAACAACTTGATAAAGTTTATGTCTACAAATTCAGTGTAATCAACTCTTGTTTTCAAGAGATACCACTGTCGATTAGCTAACAAATGTGATAAAACCCACTCACAAAATTCCATACTCATTATTATTCCTGTAAATCACTTGAGTGGTATTCATTCAATGGATTCAAGAGTTTACTTATATGATTTTTTTGGCAAATTACTTTTATTTTATTAAAAACATTATGAGCAGAATTTAAAAGTAATCCAGAACCTATCATGGTAAATTTAGACTTCAGGTAACATTGTATTAATGGGGGGGGGGAAACTATGTAGAACATCTGTGGACCTAAAAATCTTATTTTTATGTTTTAAAATGAGGTCTAATAATAATCATATCATTTTACCACAGGAGATACACTAACTTACACATCTGTTTATGTTAAGTGGAGAAATTAACAATCCATTTATAGAGTTTAAATTCTAATAATTCCCTCGTGGACTATATTTATTACAATAAACCTGAGTCCTCCTGCCACAGTGTAATCCTATACATCCTCGATATATGTTTTGCATTTATCTACCCTATGCCTTAAAAATATTAAAAGTGGCTCAACATAAGACAAGTCAAAGTATCCATACTCCAGGAATATTCTTGGAACAAGGTAGCAGGGTAGCTCCAGTACTTGGGTCAGTCTGCCAGAGTTAAATTTGGACTCATCCATTACCAGGGAAGTCATCTTGGAAAAGGTACATGACTTCTTAAAATATTAACTTCTTCATCTATAACATAGGAATATCTCGTACTCAATTCCTGAACTATTGTGAAGGTTAAGTATGATAGAGTACACAGATTATTAGAAACAAATCTTAGGTGCATAGAAAACAAAATAAGTGGTTGTCAATTTGTGAGCTAACCCAAGGCATTTAGTTATTTATTCTTCCAGGATCAATGTAATCACTAAATGCATTCAAAGCTCTGTTATTTTTCTGAGCTCCAAAAAAACAAATGCCATTAGCTGAAGAGATAGCGTTACAAACAGTTTTCCATTTGGCATTATTACTTTGGCACAGGGAGGTTGGTTCTTTTCTACCATGCACCTAATGTGCCTTGTTTGCCTTTTGAAAATTTATGCTGCTATTAAACATCAAAAATTGTGTCACATGGAAATGCCTTCCTGGGAGGGCACGCTGTTACTGTTGAATGATCTCTTTGTGCTGTCATTAGATGTAAAGGCTTTGAAGTAAGACCCAAAGCCAAAATCCTCACAGATGTTGCACGGAAATAAACTTCAAAAAGGATGCACAGTGTTCATTCATAGACAGGTAAACATCTGTGAGAGAGAAAAGAAAGCATGAGAGGCAAAAACTCACTTAAAGGCTTAGCTCTGAACAAAACAGGCCCTAGGCCTTTTCTTTCAAATTGATATCTCTATTTATGTGTCTTCCTGCTTCTCTACCAGATAACTATTGAAGTCTCACATTTTTAACTAATTTACATTGACCTCTTCCTTAACTCCCTACGGTTTATTTTAAAGTGAGGCCTGTATTCCCTAGTGAGAATCAGCTGTGAGCAGGGGTGACCAAAAGAAAATAAATTTCCTTTAAGATGCTCTGCTTCTGCAGAGGCAGATAGATATTTGGAGAAGAAAAGAGGTCAATAATGAGTATAGGACCTCGAGTCTGCAGTTTTAAAACTGGAAATCCTGTGAATGCAATGCATTTAGACTTACCCTCTCTTTTTTTATTAATAAATTATTGTATTCTAGAGGCTAAGACTGAGATGAGGATAAACAATGTCATAAAAAGCTCGACCATTTTTGATAACTCTTGGCCGATGGATTAAATTCTCTCTATTTTTAATAAGTGTACAAAATTTAGATCATTTTACTTTAATACCTTTTTTTAAAAACAATGGATGCCTTAAACATTGATGCCATCACAAAATGAGGAACAGGGAAGCAAAACTACCAATTAGAAAGGGTCCATCTGTCAGGATGATGGCTCGATCTCTCAAAGCCTAAAGCTTACTCAGACCCCTGAATCATCTGTTACACAATGTTAAAACTGAAGATAAACAGCCCAGTTCCCTTTGAGTTTCCAAGTCTCTTGTCTTCCATTATTAGTTTATTGTATGATTTATTTTTCAAAAACCAGGGCCTGTCAACGTTGTGCCACTAAAGCTCCTCACCACTTTAATCTTCATTTATGCTTTACGACAAAGCAGCCTGTGTGATGCTCAGCTTTATGACATGTAAATCCTTTGCCCTTCCTGTACAAGCCATGCTCCCCCCACCTCCAAACGTTCTGAAACTGATCAACGGCGAGACTGCCTCAAAAAGTCTTTTCTGAACCTTAGTAAGAATGAATCAATAGGAAGAGATGATGATGCTACTGAAGCCTGTGAGCATTTCTCATCTCATCCACTTGGGGGACGTTACCTCTGGCTCAGAGGTTCCATGCTGTCTCTACAGAAGGCACAGCGATTGCCTTGACAGCAAGCCCCACAGGCAGAAGGCAGAAAGTTTCTTGCTTTTTGTGCCTGCTCATACTGGCTCACCAGTTCCATACAGTGGCAGCTCTAATGGGAGCTGGCAAAAGATTTTAATTAGTGCTGTCCTCAAACTCTGAGATAAGAAAAAAAAGAAAGTAAGAATAAATACACCTTACTCTGAAGATAAAAGGAAATATGTTCTTCTGATTAACACTAATTATCTTTATATTACTCTTATTATTATTATGTTATTTTTTATTAATAGCTCATTGTTTTGGTCTCTGGCCAGGTAGCTCAGCTGTTTAGAGCTCCGTCCCGGTACGCCCAGGTTGTGGGCTTGCCAGGGCACATACAAGAAGCAACGAGTAAGTGCATGTGTGAGTGGAACAACGAAGTGATGTCTCTCTCTCTCTCTCTCTAATCCATATATATTTTTTTAAATCTCATGAGTTTTGGACAAAAAAAATGTGGGTGAAAACCCTGACTTCATCAGTTATGTACACATGATTGGGGAAATTAGAATAACCCTATAATCTCCTTGAAATTGATCTTTTCCGTTTATTAGGCTGAACTCAGCCGTAAGTCATTTGTCATCATCAAGTGCTGATTAAGGTTTTGTGATGCAGAAAGAGCCTACTCTATGTTTATGTTTAGGATCACTGTAGATCCAGAAGTAATTGGATCACTCAGAAATGGATTGTTTTTGTCTTTAAAAACAAAGCAAAACAAAACAAAACTTAAAACTCTTTCTCCCTTCCAGGTTATATACTCCTACCTCAAAAGAAAGAGGTTTCCTGACTTCTTTCTTCTATGGCTTTTGGTGATTTTTATCAGCCATAATGAATTGAGTCATGGCCCCAGAAAGGCATTTCCATGCCCTAATATTCAGAACCTTGAAATATTACCTTGTACAGCAAAAGATGTGATTAAGTTAACAATCTTAAGAGGAGAAACTCATCCTGGGTTAGGCAGGTGGGCCCTAAATGCAATCACATTTACCTTTATTAGAGAGAAACAGACTTTTCAGGCCAACAGGATAGGAGAGACACAAGCAGACAAAGAGGCTACGTAACCTGGAGAGACTGAAGCAACACATCCAAAAACCAAGGAACACTTGGAGTCAGCGGATGCTGGAAGTGGCAAAAACACACAGCTCTGAGAGGGAGGGAGACCTTGCCCACACCTTGATTTAGGACATTTGGCCTCTATAACTGTGAGAGAATAAAGTCATATAGATGTAAGCCACATGGCTTGTGATGATTTTTTTAGCAGCCACCCAAAGCTAATAAATTGACATTTATCACTTTGAACATTGCATGTGTATTTTGCCAGTTGCATCAGTAGACCGTGAGGATGGTGAAAGTGCAAATCACATCTCGTGTTGGACTGAGAACCTCCGACAATTTCCTGCACATAGCAGGGACTAGAAGACAATTCCCAGGTGGATTAATGAATGCCACCATCAGGAGTAGAATTATTCTGGGCATAATCCTAGATACAAGGACTATGAATACTTCAGTAAAAATTCAGTAAGATTGACCAATTATATAGAGATATAAGTGTTAGGGAAAGGATAAAATGAAACATGCATTTTTGCACTGAAAACTGGAAAAAGTGACATAGTAATAATTGTGATTGACAAATCTAGGCGGTGAATGGACATCTGATGGGAATTACTAACAGGATTGTCGTGCACTGTGTTGCTTGCACTTCTGGTTTCCAGTTCACATGGTAAGGAGCTTGGAAGCTGTCACTCCCTTTCTTATGACAACAACTGTAGCAAAAAATGAATAAACAGAAAATCAATAACTCTTTTTAGAGCCACCAGAGAATTAAAGCTTCAAGGCCAACTGCTGCCCCTAAAACTGGAGAGATGAGTGCATACAGAGCATCCCAATTTATAAGGAGTATAAGCCCAGCAGTGGGACTGAAGTCCATCACTGGTCCCAGTAGGAACACAAACTGTAATTACAAGTTGCTAGAGGCTCAGTGTGCACTAGGTTGAGAATTAAAGCATCCTAGTGGCCCCAGTCTTTCATGAGTTTTACATCTAGGAGCCCCATGAGGTTCTCACTGTGAAAACTGGAGAAAAATCCTATTATAATTCTGGCAGAGGTAGGGGGAAAATCACTATTTTGAAATATGTCTGTCTATCTCTGTTCTCTTTAACAAGGCCTGTCCTCAAGGGTATCTATTTCATCAGGCCCTGATTGTTGGGAGTTGACCCAAGCCTAAGCTAGCTGGCAGGAGGGAAATGCTCAAGTCCAGCTGTCCAGATCTTTAAGAGAAGAAAATGGTAGATGTGTATTTGAATATATATTTAGAAAATAGAAGTATAATGAAAGAAAGATAATTGTTTTAGCCGGTCAGAGAAGCTACCACCCAGAGAGATGGCTTAAGGGCATCCTGGCCATTACCAGGTCCAGCTGATGCAGAATTCAGTAAAGATTCAACATTGAGGCACAAGATAATTATCCAAAACAGGAAGCATGGAGATCAAGTCATGAGGGAGGCACCACAGTGTAGGAACTCCTGGATTGAAGATGAATGGGAGTCTAAGGAAGAAGACTGTGCAGCAAGACCAGAGAACAACCAGTCCAAACAGGAACACAAGAACCATCTGCCAGAAAAGTTAGGGCTGGGAAAAAGTCTAATTCTAAGAGTTGATGAGGTCTACTGGATAATTTGAGGAAAACTTAAAAATAGTTTCCCAAGGCAATGGGAAAACATATTTGCCAATGATACCTCAGACAAGGGTTTAATCTCCATAATACATAAAGAACTCATACAACTCCACTCCAGGAAGACAAAAAACCCACTTAAAAAATGGGCAAAAGACTTGAACAGACACTTCTCCAAGGAAGACATACAGAGGGTCCAGAGTCATATGAAAAGATTCTCAGCATTGCTAGCCATCAGAGAGATGCAAATTAAAACTACAATGAGATACCACCTCACACCTGTCAGAAAGGCCATCATTAATAAATCAACAAACAAGTGTTGGAGAGGATGTGGAGAAAAGGGAACCCTAGTGCACTGTTGGTGGGAATGCAGACTGGTGCAGCCACTGTGAAAAACAGTATGGAATTTCCTCAGAAAACTAAAAATGGAACTGCCTTTTGACCCAGCAATTCCACTGCTGGGATTATACCCTAAGAATACTGAAACACCAATCCAAAAGAACCTATGCACCCCAATGTTCATAGCAGCACAATTTACAATAGCCAAGTGCTGGAAGCCACCTAAGTGCCCATCAGCAAATGAGTGGATCAAAAAACTATGGTACATGGAATACTACAAAGCAGAGAGAAAGAAGGAGCTCCTACCCTTTGCAACAGCATGGATGGAACTGGAGAGCATTATGCTAAATGAAATAAGCCAGGCAGTGAGGGACAAATACCATATGATCTCACCTTTAACTGGAACCTAATCAACAAATGATAAAAGCAAACAAAATATAACCAGAGACATTGAAGTTAAGAACAATCTAACATTAGCCAGAGGGGAGCAGGGAGGGGGCTGACGAGAGAAGGGTTTTCAGGAAGTACTATAAAGGACACAAGGACCAAACCGTGGGGGAGGGTGGAAGCAGGGGAGGGAGGTGGGTTTGGCTGTGGTCGGGGGGAGGGATGGGGAGAACATGCAGACAACTGTAATTGAACAGCAGCACAATAATTAAAAAAAATATTGTCAGACTGGATTTTAAAAATGAAATCCAAACTGTGGGGGGAAAAAGAAAAAGAAAACAAGGCAATGGAAGCTCTGAAGTAATTATTATATCCAGGAAAACACATGGATGTATAGAAAGGCATTTAATCATGTAATGAACATAAAAGTTATTTATGTTTCAAATGGGTGAATTAGATTTTTTAAATGTTCATAAAAATATATTTTGCAGCCCTGGTTGGGTAGCTCAGTTGGTTGGACTATTGTCCTTTACACCAAAAGGTTGTGGATTCGATCCTTAGTCAGGGCACATACCTAGATACCTAGGCTGCAGTTTCGATCCCTAGGAAGAAGTGATTGATATTTCTCTCACATCAGTGTTTCTCTCTCTCTCTCTCTCTCTCTCTCTCTCTCTCTCTTTCATCAGTATACATGCCCTCATTGAGGATTTTAAAAAATACATATTTCAAAGAGGTTGACAGCGACCAACAGATATATTACTTTTAATTTACTGAAAATCTCAGAATTTAATAAATATGTACTGGCTGAGAAACCATTTTACATAATGTGACACTTTATGTAAATTTTAGCTTAGCCAGTTTTTTTTTTTTTTGGCAGCAAAATTGTCTGTTTAATGTAATACAATCATGTGGTTTTCTTCTTTATCTCTATTCAATCTTGTTTCACTATTTTTTACTTAGCTCTCTCTCTCATCTTATTGTACTTTCTTCCTTTTACAATCTCATCTCTTCTTAAATCATGGAACTGATTCTCTTCTAAAGACTGCACAATGAATATGAGCATGGCTGGAGATTAACTGGGATCATCACCACAAAAGCAGAGGGAGGTATTACTTCTAAAAGTGGATGAGGAAAATGGGAAAATAACATTGAAACATGCTTTTTGAACTGCTTTTTGGATAATCCTCTCTTCCATTATGGCACATCTATTTTTTTTTTCCTTTTCTTATATCCACCTAGATGCTCTGTCATTTCAAACCCATCTTCTGGTACATTATGATTCAGCATACTACCATTTTTTTGGTTGTTCTTAAACTGATTAGTTATTTAGTATACTTTCTTGGTCCTCACTTTCTTCCTTCATCTGATGGGAAACAAAACACTTCAAGAAATCCATCATGGTGCTCTTAGTGTGGTTTTCCTAAGGTAGAGCCTGAAGTTCTCAGCTTAATATGGAAAAAATATTTGTATACAAGTTAATGCATTTTGTTGCACAAAATGTTACAAGCTAAAGTATCTATGCAATATCTTCTATCTTCAGACTTTTCAGTTCAATCATATAACATGTATAAAGATGTTACATACCAGTGTTTCTTTTAGAATATATTGTCCAAGAAGTGTTACATCAGTAATAACCGGTTTGTTACTAATAACTGACAAATACTTGCACCTATTCTATGAGGTCTATATTATTATAAGCAATTGATACATAAGGAAATAAGGATTTATATGAGTAGTTGTTCAAGATGACATAGTTAATAAATAAGGATGGTCATGAAATATAAACATGTATACTTAAACATATATTTAAATGCAAATTTGGTGTATATACATTAAATATTAACATATATTATAAATATTAATAGCTATTGGTGATAATCTGTTCCATTTTGTGATAATCTACATTGTGTTATATTTACTTGATTTTGATGCTTTTTCTAGCCTCATAATACATGGGCAAAAGTTAATAAAAAAAGACAACTTTTCTATTGGAATGAAGTTTTACTTTTTTTAATCTATGATGTGGAATTGAAACTAAAATTCAAAAAAATCAATAATGCATACATAATAATGGATGGTACTGACTTCTTAAATTGTCAAAATAAATATGTCAGTATAAGCCAGCAACAGATTTAATTATAAGCTCAAACAGAGAGATCCATCCCTACCAGCATTATAAAGCATTTTCACTGACAGGCCATGGATTCCCTGCTATTGAATTCTGCTCAATAGCTAAAGAAATAGTCATCAATTTGGTGACTTAAACATTTAATTTTCTAGAGACATCAGGGTGAACACTGAGTGGAATGAGAATTGTGCATGCAATTGCAATTTATATTGCAAACAAGAACCAAATGCTACAAAGTGATATAAAATAAGGTCCGCCTGAACTCAGATGTTTAACATGCTCTTGACTGAGAATCTGCAACACTGTAAATATATAATTTTTCCCTGTGGATGTACATATTTAATAAAAGTCGATAAAAGTCTCAATGCATATTTGTATACTAATTTAAATAGTTTGACACTAGTGTGGAAAGGAAGTTTAGGACTGGTTAACATTCTTCCACCTTTTATAGCCCATTGTCCCACCATCCCGGCTCTTCTTGATTCAGATTTCCATTCTTACGATGTTTATATTTCCATACATCAGTAGCTCGTTTCTTTTCCTCATTTCTATTTCTCTTTTAAATTCCTTGGCTTCTGATTCCAACCTCTCACTTCCTAATGCTTGAAAAACTGTTTTGCTGTTTTTCTTTCACTAGCCCGGCCCAGTTATGCTTGCCTCTGTCCGTATTCATTACACTGCCTTCCCCAGGCTATGCCAGCTCTTGGGTTATACATATAAAACTGTGCATAGAACCAGGCAGGTGGATAGACTGAACTGAATACTTCCAACCGTCTGGGAAACACACTCACTCCCTCAGCTCACTCATTCACACAGTCACTGGGAAAGGACAAGATCTAAGATATTCACTCCTTTCAGGCCTTTGAGAACCCAGTGTTTCCCTTCACATCAAGGTGACAATATTGTTTCTATCTACACACATAAAAATAGGACACGTCAAGAGGTAGCCAATTCAAATTCACAGCACCAAATCCCCAAATAGCCCGACTCAGGAACATGTACTTTTTCTCCTCTCTCAAAGTTACATGTGAAAAGCCATCTTCTACTGCCATGAACATTCAGGAAACTTTTAATATCTGTTACTTATTATCTCATAGGAATTGCCTAGCTCTATCTCTGTACTAGATAATGTCAATGCTTTTAAAAATGCTTTCCATGCGTCACCCATAAAGACCATGCTTTAAAACACCCCTCAGAATATATACAGGCTTCTGTACTATCTTTGTAATTCTTCTCTAAGTCTAAAATTATTTCAAATTAAAATTTGAAAAGAAGACTCTAGAATTTTATCTTCTCTTATCAGTATTAGCCTACTTCTCCACTGTTTTTCATAGACAGACTTTGTGAGAAAAGTTTTTCCCCCACTCCTGTAATTTCTAAATCATTCTGGATTTCATGGTTAATGGCCCCGTAGGACCATACCATTGCTTTCCATCCAGTAAATCTGATCAGCAATTTGAGACCCGACTTTTTGATTTATAATGTCACTGTTTTTTGGTTGCAATATGATCATGAATTTTAATAACCTGCATTCCTTTTCTTTGTGGACCCCTCCATGTATAAACTCCTACTATTGTGTAGGATTCTCAACTAGGCCCTCTTCTCTAATCTCTCTTTATTACTATGTACATGAAATAATTTTCCAATAGAAATCTCTAACAGAAAAATCTTTGCATAATTTGTATTGGTAATCAACTTCGTATTTAAAAATTCTCACTGGATGTCTAAAAATACACCTCAAAGTTAACATAATCAGCGTCCACTTTCCCGACATTTTCTTTGTTGGGGCTCTTGAACTCAAAGGGTGTGGGCAGCCTTCACCTAGGTGTTTAAGCTATATGTTACATCTCAGAATCATCCTTCAATCACTCTTGCACATTTTCTTACCAATTTATCACTACATTCCCTTTCTGAAAATTTCTCACTGTGTCCCAGTTTCTTTCAATACTTTTTATTCGCACTTGGACAATTTCATTGATGAGACATACTTTTCTTGACAATCATCTTTGCTCTGGAATCAACTTCACACGTCTTAATTAGAGTGATCTTTAGAAATACAAATGTGGTTATACAACTCTAGCCCTATAATCCACTTTCATTTTACCATTGATATGGGCATAAGATTCTCAAACTGTGGTATGAAAATAATATATCACCGCTATCACAACTCACCACACTGCCTCTCTAACCTTGGCTTCTTTTGCTCTAGTATTGTTGCCCTTCCCTTAGTTACTCCAGATAAATACGCCTCCTTCCCCACTAGACTGCTGTGCAGGATCTTCACTGTGCTTCAGCAACTTTCCCATTGCTTTGGCCACTTGCACAAAAGAATCCTATTCTTTATTTTCATCTCAGTTTAAACGTCCTGAGGGTCTTTACCTCACCTGCGCTTTGCTTGTATTCAGATAGGTTTCTAGAGTGCCCAGGGGCCTTCTTGGGAGCACACTGCACAGAGACAGATCTCAGACCAGGGCATGATGGACTGGCACATAGCATGCATTGCATGTCCTCCTAGTGAAGGTGGGAAATATATTTTATTTAACAATTGCTGTATCTCTCTCCGAGGCATTTTGAAGAGTTCAAGTTTTTCCTTTAACTTACTCACACTGAAATAACCATGAACTTATAATTGTTCCTAAATGCATTTCTGGATACACTAAATGTCATAGTCGGCTTGGCTGCCGTAACAAAATACTGAGTAGAGTAGAGTAGGTGGCTTAAATGACAGAAATGTATTTTCTCACAGCTCTGAACATTAATGTTTGTCAGTGTCCATTTCTGCTGAGGACAGTTTTCCTGATTTGCAGATGTCCTCTTCTTGCTGTGTCGTCAAATAGCAATGAGAAGGAGATTACAGGAACTATGACAAAGGACACATGGACAAAATCAAGGGGGAGGATGGAGGTGGGGGAGGGAGGGGGGTTTGTCTGGGGTGGGGTGGAGGGATGGGGAGAAAAGGCACACAACTGTAATTGAATAACAATAAAAATTTAAAAAAATGAAAAAGAGAGAGGGGACTGGGTGGGGAAGACAAGCCCTCTGGTGTCATTTCTGGTAAGAACAATAATGCTATCTTATCATGACCCCACACTTAGGACATCTTTTAACCTTAGGTAGCTGTGTGTAAGCCCTATTTCCAAATATAGTCACATTTATGGGTAGGGTTTCATCATATGAAATGGGTGAAGAGGCGACACAATTCAGTCCATAGCACCAAATATTGATGAGGTACTAAGTGCTAAAGTACTGGCTTACTTTTCTATGACATTCTAAGTATATTAACTGTCCTTAAATTATTAACTGGGCATTAATCAAGCAGATTTATGGGTTTCAGCAAACTCACCCAAATTAGGAAGTGAAACTGAGCTTTCCTATCTTTAGAAGAATTCTCAAGAAATCCATCCTTACCAACCTAAGAAGCTCGGTGTTATATTTGTTCATGGTTCTTGGAGATGTGAAAGACCATGAGAGAATGAGTGTATCTGGAAGTGAACTTAAAACCATCAGAGGCAGCAAGGGATAGTTTGCAGGTTTGGAACATTTGCCCTATTTCTATCATTTTTGTATACACGTTATTTTCTTTAGGCAATGCCTATTTGCAGCTACAATTCAAAATAAGTCCCAGAGCCCATATGCAGAACAGGTTTTGGTACCTAAGTTCCACATGGGTATTTAATTTGGAGCTGCCCATGAGCAAAGGGTTCAACAATTGTCTAAAAAGTCAAATATATTTTACATGTTTTATCTTTTCTTTATGTAAGAAGTACCTATTTTTATCATTTGCATGCTTTTTTTTTCCTCTTGAGGTAGGTGAAAAGTATTTTTAATTTAATTTTAACAATTTATATTAGAAATTTATATATTTAGGAATTCCTGTTTTACTTATCACAAAGGTTTCCTTAATGTGTTACTTGTTTAAATATTGTTGATGATGATTTTAGTGTTTGGTAACAAACATTATCTATGAGAATCTTAGGCACATCTTGTCCATATCTAATGAAATTGTGTGGTAAAAGATCTGACACATTTATTATAATACTGCATGAGGTGTCATTTGTGATGAGGAACGTAACAGTAGTGTTAGATTTTAAATAGTCTATATTTTTGTATATATTTTTTTCTGGTCCGTCACTGGTATCTTGTGAGTTATATTTTTCTCCTCTCAAGACTGCATGTGAAGGGATCAAATACACGGTGTCAGAAGATGATTTGACTTTGTGTGGTGGGCCCACAATGTAATATACAGATAATGAATTACAGAATTGTACACTTGAAACTTACATAATTTTATTAACCAATATCACTTCAACATTTTAATTTGAAAAGGAAAGAAAAGCTACAAATATTCTATGAGATGTTTGATTTATAGGCAAGCCAAGTTTTCTTCAAAAGTCCAGTGTTTATAGTGTCTGAAGACCAGAGAAGACCAAGCCTGGGAGATGGATGTGAAATGGTGGAGACATGGTTCTGGTAGAAGGAACAGATCATAGAACAGTAAAGAAAAATGGGAAGATGAACTGTCCTCGAATGCTCCAACAGATTTCCTTTGGATTACTCATGGTATACCATCCACAACCCTTGAAACAATCTAAAACAGAGATAAGTATGTGGATTTCTCATGTAAGGATGGGAAGGAGGGAAGGAGGGAAGACAGATTTCACTCTTCGAACCAGTCAGAGCCAGTTGGGGATTTACTAGGATTAGGTCAGCATTGGACATTTAATTATTTTTTAAATCATAACAAAAAATTAAAACATGGCACCCTTTTTCCTAGAGAAACAAAGGGAAAAGAAGCTCTTGACTAAGAAGTTAATCAACATGTTATTAGCATAAATAAAAGTGTTTTGCCTTGTCTTCTTTGAGATCTCTTTCTCTACATATGTATTAATATATACACACACACAGACATATATGTACATATGTATATATATACATGAGTAACTATATTTATATTTATTTATACTACTATGTATAGTAAAAATAATGAATTTAAATATATATAAGTATATATGTTAGTACATAAATATATAAAGTGATATATATATGAATGGGTAACAGATAGTTTTCCACATTAGGAAAAATGTAAGGGGATGTACATTTTCACTAATTTACCAGCCAATATAAATATCTTTTCTACCCCATGTTCCATTTTCTTGCTACTTGTGTTGCTACCCAGGCTCCTCCCCTTCCCCCATACTCTGTAGTGACTTTCCTTAAGCACCTATTATTTTAAGTTTATCTTGCAAAGTTTCACATTTGTTTTACCCGTTAATCGTTGAGAGTATGTTAGAGTTGATCTTTGCTACTTGAACATTTTTTGGAACCTACGTCTGCCGCTCCAATGGCTAATCCGATACTTCTTCCCCACAAGTGCAGTTTTTTTCTCTGAAGAGAGTTGGTGAATAACATTGAGTTTCTCTTTCTGTAACTATGAGGGTTTATCTTAAATATAACATTACCTATTTCAAACATGGGGACTAATTTTCAAGTTGAAAATAAAGAAAAATAACCAAACACTTATGTAACGATATGACTTGATCTCTGAAACACAGAAACTACAGACGTCACATGCATTATAAAGAAGTTCGGGTGATACATTTGTCGTTACTGATTGCACTCACTCTCTTTTAGAGTTAATGTCGGTCTCGAGAGATGTCAGAACATGCCCAAGAAGTCTGGAGGTAACGTTTGTGAAGATTTCCTAGAAACTGGGGAGGTTCCTCATCACACTCGTTCATAAATTCTGAAGGTAAATTATTATAGTAAGTGTAGGTGAATCTAATATTTTTTCTCAAAGATGTTTATTTTGGTTGAGAATTTAAATTGCTGCAATATTTTTGGAATAACTACCCTATCTTTTCCCTATTGCATTTTTCATAATTTACTTGGAGTACATTATCACACATAAGTGTTCATATATTCAACATTAAACAATAGACAGTAGACAGATATTATGCAGACAGAACATGTTACTGATATGGATATGAGTCAATTACAGGAAGCTCCATAAAATCTAAGAGTGGCAGAATTTCAAATGACTTTCTGTTTTTCTGTATACTCATGCTCCGCTTAACGAGAGGGATTTTTTCTGAGAAATGTGTGCTTAGGCCATTTTGTCCGTGGGCGAGCATCAGAGAGTTTACTTCCACACACCTAACGGTGTGTTCTACTGTAATTGTATGGGCCATACCTTACATGACTGCCAGTGCGGTCGGTTTTGTTTACACCACCGACGTGTGAGTAACGAAATGCTCTAGGACAGCGATTCTCAACCTTTTTCACCTCAGGGCCCATGTAAACTAAATACTAACACTTTGAGACACACCAACAATTTTATTTTTTGCCACTCTGACAAAAAATAGGCATAATTTGATTCATTCACATTAGACAGCTATTGTTATGTTGGCTGTTGTCATTTTTTATTTGACAATCTAAGGGAAAAGAGGTCAGTGCCCCTGACTAAATGGTCTGGTATTACATGTTTTAAAAATTCTTGTGGCATGTGGTTAAAAAAATGCTCATATAAATAGATGTGGATATTATGTATTTGTTTAGAGCTAATAATTATTTAGTTAAGTAATGCACGGACCAAGTTCTTTGTCATCTTGTTGTGTATTTAATTCTACATATCTATGTCTTTTCCTCTTTTCTCCAAGGCTCAACCTTTTGGGTTTCCTATGAGGAGATGTTTAGAGGTTTATTTATATTTACATTACCTATTGTTACTTCAAAAAAGAAGTCATAATTTTCAAGTATATAGAGATCATTAGTGATT
The DNA here is from genome assembly GCF_022682495.2 of Desmodus rotundus. Taxonomy (NCBI): domain Eukaryota; kingdom Metazoa; phylum Chordata; class Mammalia; order Chiroptera; family Phyllostomidae; genus Desmodus; species Desmodus rotundus. Next base: position 196,575,278 of record NC_071387.1, on the reverse strand, counting down.
TATCAATATTGAATTTATACACAGCACATCCTTTACACAAAGCACATTATATATGTAATTATAAGTGATTGACAAGTCTTTTTAAAAATTTTAATTGTGGTGAAATATACATAAAATTTACATCTTAACCATTGTTAAATATACGGTTCAGGTATTGACTATATTCACAATGTTTTGCAACCATTCAAGTCATTCATCTCTAGAACTCTTTTCATTTTGCAAACCTGAAATTCTGTATCCATTAAGTAATAAATAACTGACCATTTATTTATTGGTCAGTTACCTCCTCACACCTGCCCCTGGTAACCACCACTTGACTTCCTGGCTCAATGAATTCAACTACTCTACCTTTTTATAAAAGTGGAATCATGCAGTATTTGTCCTTATGTGAATGCTCATTTCATTTGGCTTAGTGTCCTCAAGGTGTATGCAGGTAGCTGTGTGTGTCAGAATTTTCTTCTTTTATCATGTTAAATCACCTTCCTTTGTATTTATCAATGCATTCTCCTCATCCACACATCTGTCATGGAGACTTGTGCTTTTTCTTATTGAGAATGATGTTGCTGTGAACATGAGTGTACGATATCTCTTTGAGACCCTGCTTTCAGGAACGGGGGACATACACCCCCCAAAAGAATTATTAAATTATAAAGTAATTCTATTTTTAATTTTTAGAGGAACTGCTATGCTCTTTTCCACATAGCTATATTATATTACTTTCCCACCAACACTTCACAAGGTTCCCATTTGTCCACGTCCTCATCAGTACATGCTTTTGTTTTGTTTTATTTTGTGTTATAGCAGCTATCCTAATGGATGTGAGGTGGTAGCACACTGTGGGTTTCACTTGCATTTTCTAATGATTAATGTATATCTTCTTTTTAGAAATCTTTTCAAGTGTTTTGTACATTTTTGAATCAGGTCACTTTTTTATGTCATTCAGTTGTAAGAAATCCTTAGTTTTTATTTATTTTTTTTCATTGTTGTTCAATTACAGTTGTCTGCATTTTCTCCCCACCCCTCCACCCGACCTCAGCCAAACCCACCTCCCTCCCCCGCCTCCACCCTCCCCCTTGGTTTTGTCCATGTGTCCTTTATAGTAGTTCCTGAAAATCCATCTCCCCACTGTCCCCTCCCCCTCCCTTCTGACTATTGTTAGATTGTTCTTAACTTCAATGTTTCTGGTTATATTTTGTTTGCTTTTATCATTTGTTGATTAGGTTCCAGTTAAAGGTGAGATCATATGGTATTTGTCCCTCACCGCCTGGCTTATTTCACTTAGCATAATGCTCTCCAGATCCATCCATACTGTTGCAAAGGGTAGGAGCTCCTTCTTTCTCTCTGCTGCATAGAATTCCATTATGCAAATGTACCACAGTTTTTTGATCCACTCATTTGCTGATGGGGACTTGGGTGGCTCCCAGCACTTGGCTATTGTAAATTGTGCTGCTATGAACATTGGGGTGTATGGGTTCTTTTGGATTGGTGTTTCAGGGCTCTTAGGGTATAATCCCAGCAGTGGAATTGCTGGGTCAAAAGGCAGTTCCATTTTTAGTTTTCTGAGAAAATTCCATACTGTTTTCCACAGTGTTTTTATTTCTTAAATGTGAATAAAAAAGATATGTACATACATTTAATATTGTGATAAATTATTAAATTTATACATGTACTCTTGAATCATATAAAGGCATATTATTATAAACCATGTTTCTCTCCCTCTCTTTCTCCCTCCCTTTCCCTCTCTCTAAAGAGAAATAAATAAGATCTTAAAAAAGAAACAAAGTTTATGTCACTATAGTTTTAATAAATGACAACCATCATGATGGTGTTCTTTCTTTAAACAATACTGTGTATAATATTGTTTTGTTTAATTTACTTTTAGTGTAATTTTATTTACATTTTCCCCTCTCAATTTGTTGTAATTGGGATATATTCCTGCAATACACATGTACCTTGCCCTCACTGCAAACTCAACACATGTCTTCCCGTGTCTGTGGCTCCAAGCTGTGTGCGCACACGTGGGTGGTTAAAGGGTGATTGTGAGGAAACACAGATATAGCCACGCACACTTTTAAGTATAAGACAAAACACTAGCATCTGTGTGTACACATATTTACTGCACATAGCTTGTGATCATAGGCATTTAATTACACCTAATTTCTTCCTGAGCTGCCTTATATGTAAAGATCATGACATAATGTTCTGCTCGGGCTGTGACTTGGGATTTTTATTCCATTCCTAACCAATATGATTAAGCATCCCTGTGGTATGTCAGTTTGACAGATTCTGTACATTACTAAAAATGTTCCTCATTTTACATTCCTTAATTTCCTTAAAATTCTTTTATTGTTTTAAAACACTTTCAAATATTTAGAAGAGATTTATAGACAAAACAGCATCTTTCTAAACATCGTTCAAAGCTTTTAATATATAATTTGCTCCTAGTTCTAAAAACATCTGTCATTTGATAAAATGTTGTGTTATGTTAATTCATAGAGAAAAAGGAAAATATGACATAAAATGAGAGGTTTTCATTATAGGTAATTACGAAAACATCATTTTATTTAAACAACTTAACATTTATTGGTATTACAAACAACTTTAGGAAGATAAATGACATTTTTTAATAAAGTATTTTCTCTCAATTGTGTTATCAAACTAAATATCACACGAATGTGTCAGAACCCATCAGAATTTTATAGAAAGTGTTTTTCATTGAGCAAATCCTGAAAATTTAAAATGGAATCGTTGTCTCCTTTTTAGTGTTTTAAAAATACAAATGTACCTAATTTGTGTTTTTATGCCACTCTTCTAGGACATTTTAAAGCAATAATGTTAAATAAGAAATATGGAATTTAGTTTTAGACAGAAAAGAAACTTTTCATTTTTATTAAATTGCAATACACTGTAATGTCAAGCAAATGTTGACAGTGATTTTGTTAACTTATCAAGCCTACAGTTTGTTTTTAAGAATCGGATTTCACATGATTTATCACATATATTATATAACACTTTAATTTTATGTTTTAAAATTATGAGCCACTTTGAATAACTTTTTATGTAGTTCTAGATGTATATATTTGTTTATTTGTAATATCCATTCCCAATATGTTTTAAAGTACATGTCTTTAGTTTTGAATTTCTTCTCGAGAAGCATATGTTTATGTCCCTATATCTATTTTAAATTGTGTTTAATATTATGAAAATTTGCAGTAAGTTAATTAAATCAATGGCTTAAATGCAATGGCCTATTAAATATCATTATAAAGACTGGAATGATTTATGGTTTCCTCTAATGTGTATTTCAGTGATGTAACACATCCCGACTGGCTGGGCATTGCCCCATAAAGGGAATGGTCATTGGTTAGGTTCCTGGTCACGGCAGACACCTGGCTTGCGGCTTGTCCAGGCTCGGGTGCATTGATGTGTCTCTCTGACATCAATGTTTCTCTCCCTGTCTTTCTCCCTCCCTCCCCCTCTCTCTAAAATAAATAAATAAAACCTTTTTAAAAATATGTATAAATGTAAAAATGTTTTCAAACTGTATATTGTATAAATTACAGGTAATAATATAAAATTACAGGTAATACTCTGTTTTCTAATAATGGCTCTGTTATTTAAATCAGAAAACAGAAAAATATGAAACAAAAGGCAACAAAAATTTGCCTTTTGTGTCAAGGCCGGATATGTCTGAATGCAGAGATGACAACAATTTCCTCAGCGCGTGAATGTGCCCAGACCAGAGACTAGGTATTTATTATCCCAGCAGAGACCCCACAGCCAGGAACTGATTCTACCCTCCACCATGGGTTACGCACTTGGAATTTTAAAAAAATATTTGGATATGTATTTGAATTCCAAATTTGAGGAAATTATTGTTAATATTGAAAAAAATCCATACTATAGTACTAAGTTATAGTTGTTAAATTTGACAATTGGTTTAAAGTTAATTGTTTCTCTTTTACTATTTAAGTTATATTGAATGTATATAATACAGAGAAAGTAGTTTTCTTTAGATTCTTAAATTATCAGGCATGGGTCATTGATTTGAGGAACTCATAGCATTTTAAATTAAATGATTAAGGAGTTCAGAGAAAACTGAAATTATCTTATTTAATGAGATCAAAGCAGTCTCCAGTGAAATGTAATTGTATGAAGCTGAATCTTGGGGGGAAAGAGTCACAGTGGGGCATGTAGGTGTGCATTTCGGGGTGACTCAGAAGGAGGGGCAGCATGTGTAGAGGGAAGTTTGAAGTGTGTAAGGAGAATAAGTAGCTTATTGTCAGCTGGACCAAAGGGTCAGTGAGAATTGATGGTAAGAGAGATTTTGAGGATTTTCCATGATAGGCCAAAGTGTCTAAGTTGTATTCACCTTGCAAATGGAAGATCTTATATTTCCATAGTCAGCAAGAAGATACGTGTTATCCTGCAGGAAAATTAATTAGGCAGCAACATTCCAAATTACTTAGAGCAAGAAAACTAAATATTACTCATCAAATGGACTATGATACAGCATATTCTGTTCCCGAACATTTTATTTCCTGAATATTCATTTTTAATTGAGTAAAGATAGATTAGATGACAGGAGGAGACCTGTAAACATGAAATACATTAAATTGATTGTTAAAAGTCAAACAAAAGAAGATCATAATTTTCAACAAATGTTGCAAATACATAATGTTCATTCATTTGAAAATAAATGTAATTTATAGTCATTTAAAATGTACATTTTTCCTGGGTGTACAATTCTAAGCCAAAAGTTCTTTTTTTTTCAGAAGACAGAATTGACGATCCTATTTTCCTCTGTCTTCCATTTTTTTCTTCACATATGGCAGTTTTGTTCTTTACAGGTGTAAATTGTTATGCGTATTTTCTTTGAGATTTTTATACTGTGATATTATAGTCATGCGTGTGTATTCTAATCTACTCTGTTTCAAAGCGACTGGATCATTTGGATTTTGGTTCTATCTTTTCAAGTCTTGATTTAGTTGTGCTACATCCTCATCTGTTTGTGAGATCAAGTATTGGATCCTGCACCAACATCTTTTCCTTTCTTTCTGGAAATAGATATACAGAGTGGACTGTTCACTCCCAACTTGGGGCATATATGGGGGTGTCAACCGTCACTGGCTAACCGTACTGAAAAAATGGCATTGGGTGGACACTTTGGAGCAGACAAAAGTCTGGGAAGCCATGTACATCCAGCTCCCAAGTGGAACCTGCACATGGAGCTGGGGGGAGACTAGGAAGTCTGGTGTCTCCGAAAGGGATCATAACCATTGCAAGATGCAAAGAGCTGGGTGTAGAGTGGGGAGCACTGGGACAAGTTGGAAGCTGTTCGCACCTGCACACTGGTAATAACAACTTATTTAATTTTTACAATTTCATATAAGGTACTACTGTTACTTTATATTATGTATATTTTATGTATCATTAATTCATACATATTTAATATATATGATTATATATTTATTCTATATTTTAATTGAATATTTTATATACCTTTGCATTATAGTTATTTTAGTTCTATAATTTTGTACTATTTTGTATTTATTAGTATTTATATTTTTGATAATCGTCAACATAATACAAATACAATTTCAGATTCAAATCCAAGAAACTAGGGTATTTTCCCCATTTATTAAATATTTTGGCTACCTTTAATAAAGTTATTTTTAAAATTTTATGTTGTAAATGTTCTTTGAAGGAACTATATTTATTTTCTGTTAAAAAAATATGTACCTCCACCTGGTCCTTAAGGGATTTCACTTCAGAACCAAGTCACGGTTGAAGCACGTGGCGTGTGTTCTGTAAATAGACTTCAGAGCCTGTTCCTAAGCTCATACTAAGATTGTCCTACACTGTTGTTGTGATTTCTCTCTCAGTGCAGCTCCAGGCAGTGGTCACAGGTCTTTTTAGTATCTGTGCACACGGGGTATCTCTGCTGTAGACTCCTTTCATGTCTTGCTTCCAGCTCAGATTTCCAAGGAACATGAATTGCTGTTCTATGCCGGTATCCCTCAGAGATAAAAATGCTCCCTGTGTTTTTACCGGGATCAGGCCTTTGCTGCACTGTGGCCTCACCTCGTAGGCTCTCTATTTCATCTTTTCTTGATCATCAAGATGGACATCTCGGGTTAGAATACCTGACTCCACTCTCTGACGTTTGTTGATAGGCTTTAAGCCTTACCATGTCCTGTTCCCTTCTGCCTCTCATTTACGTGAGCTGATAAGAAAATCTGGTCACTTTTGTATTATCAGTCAAACACTTCTCGGTTATCTATCACTTGTCTATCAATCATATTTTTAAAATATTTTATTTATTTATTTTTAGAGGGATGGGAAGGGAGGGAGAAAGAGAGGAAGAGAAACATCAATGTGTGGTTGCCTCTCACACACTCCCTGCCAGGGACCTGGCCTGCAACCCAGGCATGTACCCGACTGGGAATCGAACTGGCAACCCTTTAGTTCGCAGGCCAGGACTCAATCTACTGAGCCACACCAGCCAGAGTCAATCATCTTTTATCCATCATCTATTAGTCATCTATCATGTAACTACCATACTTCATCTATATTATATCTATTTTATATCATCAGTCTATCATGTATCAATGATCTATACTCAATTATGTACATACTGATAACTACAGTTGTTATATAATCCTAATATTCTTCCTTTTCTTCCCTCATTTCATTCTCATTCTTTCTTTCTACAGTAAGCAGAAATCACACCTCCCAGTTCTACCAATTTGCTTAGTCATACAATAAAACAGAAAATTGTTTCAAAATTGCTCCCTCAATATCACTGAGGGAAAAGAAAAACATGTACTACATGGAATTCCATATTTGTTTGCAGGCTTTTTTAGTCTGTGTGTGGGTATACGTGGTAATACACTGTGGTACAGGTTACCTTGGTTGATTTCCCCTTCAGTATAATTAAGTTACTCAAAATAAATCATGGGAGATTTACTTATTTCTGGTTTCTGGAATCTCTGTCCTGTTTCATTTTTCTTTGTGATAATACTCTTAATATTCTCCTAATTACAGTAGACTTATAATATGTTTAGTTCTGGTAGAGTATAGCCCATTATTTTGTTATAAATTTTATCTTGGATATTCCAGGCACTTTGCATTTCCCTATGAATTTTAGGATCAACATTAAAAAAGGAATTCCACATAAAACTGCTGAGATTTTGTTTGTGCTTACTTTTGATTTATAAATCATTTTGGTAAAAATATCTTATTGTAGGGTCTTCTGCTCTGTGTACTTTGAATATTTTACATTACTTAGGTCTTCCTTATTTCATGTAGGAGTGTTTCATAGTTGTTCAGGCAGTAGGTTTGCATGGCTTTTGTTACACGCTTTCCTGTCTATTGAATGTTTAAGAGCACGGCGATTTGCTTCTGGTCAAGGATCAAATATGCGAATGCCTTTAATGTCTGAAATGTCTGTTGCATTACATAAATAATTCAGAGGGCATAATGACAGTTTTGAAAATATTTATAAATAAAATAGAAAATTTAAGTTGATTTTTATCCAGTGAATCTACCAATTTACATACCATTTCTTTTAGTGTTTGTTTTGAGCTCTCACAAAGTGAACGTTCTTTTTACGTCATCTTGTCATTTAAGAATGACAGTTTTACCAGTGTTAATTTTATTTCTTTTGCTTTTGTTTTATTGCATAGGTGATCTTCAACACAATGTTTTAAAAAATTTTTCTTCTTTTTTGAGCAAGGAGAAAAAAATGTTTGATTTTCATTCTTAAGTAGAACATTTAAGGCATATTTTAATGTATTTCCAGGTTGAAGAAATTCCTACCTGAATTTTTGTTTTAGATTTCTCATAATCATTATCTGTGTTTGATTTTTACCAAGAATTTTAGCATATTTATTTAGCAAACAAAGCTAATTAATTTTTCCTTTACTCTGTTAATGTGCTGGAGTACTGTGAATGGTTTTTAAATACTAGACTAATGGGATTTATTACCAAAAAGTCAGTCACAATACCATGTTCTTTTTTTGTATTTCTAAATTATGTTGCATTATATTTTTTAAAAGTTTTTGTTTTTATGTTAATAGCAGATACTGTCTTTACATGTATTTGTTTTCCTATCAGATTTGGTATACAAGGTCTGTCCAGAAGGTATCCAGCCATGTACTATGAAAAATAGAGACATTTATTGAAAAAGATACAAGATAAGAGAAACATTGTACACAGGACAATGATGCCTCAGTCCCCTTCAAAGTAGGCATCTTGGGCCCTCACACAGCTCTCCCAATTGCCATCAGCTGCCCCATCATATTTTCCTGAATCTCACTGATGGTCTTAAACCTCTTTTTCAAAGGTGATTTTAGTGTTGGAAAAGACAGAAGTCATAGGGTGCCAAATCTGGGCTGTAGTGGGGACTAAGTCACCTTAGTGATCGGATGTTTTGCCAAAAACTCTGCACGAGACACGATGCCTGAGTAGGTGTGCTGTCGAGATGAAGGTACCAATCACCAGTTGCCCATAGCTGTGGCCCTCTGAACCATCTGGAGATTTTCCATAGAAGAATGTTTAAGCTTAACACAAAATTTGATGCAGGTTCACTGTTCTGCTTGCTCCTTGGCTGCCAGGTTGCATCAATGTCACAGAAACCATTCTTGTTATATTGACAATGGCTGGACTTCTTCCAGACAGACCTCATTATATGGTTATTTTGGGCTCATAAGTTATGGACTTATTTATTTTTTCAATACATAGAAAAGCTGTTTTTTTAAATTTCTTCTTGTTTTTATTTTGGTAAGTGTGTTTTTTTCTCAAATAATTTATACATTACACCTAAATTATCAAATTTATTGCCATTCAGTTGTTTATATTACTATCTTATTATCATTTAGGACTTAAAATATCTCTTGTGTACTATGTGCAATTTATGTTTTTGTTTTCTTGATCTGATTTTCAGTATTTAGGTTTTATTAAAATTTATATATCAACCTTAGGTTTTATTGGTTTTCTTATTTGAACATACTTTTTTCACTATTTAATTTAATTTAATTTTTTTATTGTTGTTCAAGCATGTTTGTCTCCAATTAATATTTTATTTTTACTCAGACCTAATTATGGCTCATCTACTGTTTTTCTTTCAGTTTAATTTCTACAATGGAAATTTACTATATTGTTTTCCATTTAAAAAAATGTTTTATATAAATTACATTTCCTTCTAAACCCTGCTGTAGTGGTTACCCCCCCCAAATTGGTAGTTGTTTGATTATCTCTCATTCCAAAATATATTATACTTTCCATTGCAATTTATTTCTAAATTTTGTATTGCTTGATTTCATACACTTCTGATTTTCCTAGTTGTATCTTTAGTGTCTAGTATATTCTATTATGGTGGAAAAGTTTTTACCATACATGATTTAAAATCCTGGGGATTTGGTACGATGTTTTATGGTTCATCATATAAACTACACTGCCTGTATTTGTAAATGTTCATGTGTTCCTGAAAAGATGGCTTATTCTATGAATGTTGCGATTATCTAGATGATTTTAGATTTCTACAGAGAAGAATGAGCTGTTTCTAACTGTCATTGTGCCATTGGATTTCTTCAGATTGTAGATGAACAGCCAGCATTTCAGGTTGTATTTGGTACTGATTCACATATTTGACAGTGTAGCAGATGTGGGTCACCCAGTTGGTAGCAAATAATTAAAGCCTAATTCTTCAACGCTGCCACAGAGTAAGGACATTTACAAAACATATTGTTCCAAGTTCTTAAATGCATGAATTAACTGTTTAGAAAAAACAAATCTATGGTAACAGATGTATACAGCTAAACAGATGATGAGCAGTCTGTAAATGGATTCCTAGGAAGCTCGGTGCTGAGGAACATATTCTATTAGTTTTTTCCTTGCTGCATTTCAATCATTTTGATATGTTTCCCAGCCCTAAATGCAAATAAGAACACTTTCTTATCACAAAGCCAACAAAAAAATCCCTCAGAGGTAATTTAATATGTCTCTGAGAAACAGAGTTTTCATAATTATGCACATTTTGCTGTTGCCTCCAATGAGTTTCCAATATCTAGTCCCCTCTTTCTTTTATTCTGATAATATGACAATAAATTAAAGAGTAAATATAAAGACATGTATCATCCTTATTGGAAAATAAGCTGGAGGATTTGACTTAGCCTGAGAGCCAAATGGACCTATTAAATGAACTTCAGCATTTGGCACCCTCCGCCTCCCAGTGATTGACAGCCCTGCACAGGAAAAGATGCAGTGCAGAGAAGAGCTGGCAGAGGCTATTGCCAGCAAGCCACTCCCAAGCAGAAGCAACATGGATGGTAGACAATCATATTGTATTGTTTCACCAATGCTACAGCTGTGCTTTGTACCGAACTACCCCCAACTCTGCACTTTCAAACAACACAGCTTTATTTTTCTTTCACAGATCTGTGTATGAACAGGGGGCTCTACTGCTGGTTACAGGCCAGATGGGATTGGCTTAGGCCGCTGGGGTTTCAGGGATGCTTCTAGGATTTCACGTTCCCTTTGTGTCTGCACCTAAGTGTGCACACTTTTCCCGTGACGCTTGACTAAAACACAGAATTTAAGCAACCAACATCTCTTAAAGCCTTGACTGAAAACCTGGCCTGTTTTGCTGCCCATATTTTCTTTCCCAAAGCAAGTAAATATACACAAATTAGTGGACTGAAAACCTTCTAAGACAAATCATATGAGGCATTAAAAACCCACGTGGCAAAAAGTGTGAATATGTACTATCAGTACAGAGAGAGTGAAAGACTGAGGATAATGACCCGCCCCACCTAGTTATTCTGCCTAAATTTAGCGAAGAAATACACCTTATTAGTGGAGCGGGAAAAAGAGGCTCAGTAACCACTGTGTCTCCCTTCACAGTATGAAAATATTAGCAATCGGGTAGAAAACTTTACCTTTACAAATGAGTGCATAACTATTAGTATACTAAGTAAAGATAATAAAATCAGTAGAAGAGCAAGCTTGATTTAAATAAGGTCTTTCTAAAAAGTCATAAAGGAATATTTTATCTTAAACTGAGAGAATGTAATTATTTTAGATGTTGATGATCACACACATTGACATTTCTGCTGACCATTCCCTGGCCCCTTAAATAAATTTATAGGAAATATCTTAGACTCTCATTCCTGTTCTTTGAGTTATTACAGCACAAACATTTTGCTCCAAAATTGATGTTAGGACCAAGACCTGTTGTAGAATTTGGACTATTGTCAAGAAAGTGTAATTCCAGGTTTTATTGTGTGTGAATGAATTGATTATCTCATTTTGGGACACTGCTAATTTTACTATATAATGAAGGAGAATTTAATTGGACAAAATACTGGCATGTGTATTGTCAGATTATCACCTTGGACAATTTTCAGGGAGATAGTTTTAAACACATTAAATGAGGATAAAAAAAGAAAAGATAAATTTAGAAATTTATTACTTTAAGTTTTTCTTAAATGTGTTTTTGGAGCATATTTAAAAATGACTGCTGGAATGAATAATATTTTAAACTTATCTAAATAGAAGCAGAACAAAGAGCTTACTCCTAATTTAGAATCTTTATTCATTTCTCTGCTTTAAAAGGTTTCAAAGTTCCTTTGCTTTCAAAAAACCCATATAAAATTATTTAAATATCTGTAGCATCATTCACAAAAAATTGTTGTCATACAGTAAACAAAAACAGGTGATTGTCACTGATGAAGGTTAAATTTTGCCAGGAGTGATGAAGGCTTTTGCTTTTAGTATGTCTTGCCAAAACATCAAAACATTGGAAAATTATAAGCTAATTTGTTTTATTAAGGTGTCCATATTCATTCAAAATTTATACTATTTTAAGCTAATAATTACATGAGCAATAAAATATCAGTGTTTTAAAAATATATTAACATTCACTATACTTCTCATGAAAGATTCAGGATAGCTCATAAGACTTTCAATCTAGCTGTGTGTAAAATAAGTATTATGTATATTATGTAACATATCTGTAATAGTGCAAGATTCTTATATTTTATGTAAGCAATACATAAACACTGGGTAGACTGAAAGATGAAATAATCATATATTAATTCAAGGAGATAAACATAAAAATAATAAGAAGGTAGGGTTATAAAGTCAATAGGAAAATAAAATGGAAAATTGCAAAATGCTTGATTAGTCCACAAGAAGAAAAGATGAAAAAGGATTTTTATTCAGCAATAAAAAAAATTGTGAATGATTCTTATACTCAAAAGCAGGTAAGCAGGAATCTCCAGATGCTATGCAGACTATAAGAAGCAGGACAGAATCCATATAAATGAAAGTGTGTGTGTGTGTGTGTGTAAGACAAAACTAAGGATTCATGGGGGGAAATCCTCCAGAAATGTGATTGCCTCCAGATGAGGAACTTTAGAAACTTTCTGACATTAAACATGTTCTATATATTGATAGGGTTGTAGGTTACAGGAATAAACTGTCATTTGTCTGAACTATCAAATGTAAATATAGAAATAAAAATAAAACGTTTATTTTCCATGGTATAAGTTATCAATTCTAAAATATTTTTATGAAGCTTAGACTAAAAGCATTAGTAACAATTTTATTGGGTCTCTTTTATCACAGAAGAAGCAGGAGAAAAAAGGATAATCTAGAATGCTTACTGACTGTAGATCTGAATTGAAATTGTAGGTAACTGTATCAATCCATGTGTATAAGTATACATTTAGGTATACATCTAGACATATAGTTTTATATATTTGTATATATATGAACATAAATTCATATTCAGATGTATGTATATGTGTGTTAATATGTATGTATGTATGTGTGTTGTATTTTTTTAGTAATGCTGAGAATACCTAGAAGCAATAACTCACCAGTATCAATGAGTACACCTGCATTTATATCATGCTTTTTGTTTATTTACTTTTAATTGTGGTAAAATTGGCATTCAACCTATGCGGATATGTTTCCGTTGTACAACATAATTCAGTATTTATATACACTACATACTGATTACAACTGCAAGTCTAGTTACCATTCATCACCTTACTATTGACCCCTTCATTCATTTTGCACTGCCCCAAAGTTTTGTACTTTCTGGTAACCACTAATTTGTTCTTTGTATCTATGAATTTGCTTTCTTTTTGTTTGATAAGTTGTGTTGTGTTTTAGATTCCACACACAAGTAAAATCATGGTGTCCTCGTTGTCACATGATGGAGTTCTCGGTGAGGACCCTTACCCTGGTTTACAGAGGGCTACGTTCCAGATTAACTCCAGAGGCGGTAGGGGCACTGCCTGGCAATTGTGCTTGTGCAAGCTTCCAGCTGTTTCTGTTTTATCCTTAATGTTGAGAACCAATGGATTTGATGTTAATTCTGAAGACATATTGATTTTTTTGAAAAAAGGAAGTGTGCTTTCAAAGTGTTTGACATAAAAAGCTCAGAAAAATACAATGATGAAAGTGTCAGTCTTTTTAAGAAAGATTAGATTTGACCACTGGTTGAGAATGAAGGAGAAGAGTGAGTATTTGGACTCCTATAAAATGTAATGTGATTTTTACAAGATACAAATTAAAGGAAAGAAGAGGGTACAGATGAAACAAGACAAGAGGAAGTGTTTGATTTATTCACTTTAGTTTTCCCAAGAATGTGTTACAGAATTGATGACCGAATCAGCTTTATTTTTTACTGGCTATGGTAGATTCTCAAGGGGACTTCTGGTTCTCTTGTGCCAGTTTTTCACCACTGAAAGAAACACTCCTTTTTAAATAGTTTGTGGGGTTTGTGTGGGTGTGTGCACGCTACAACGTTGTGTGAGTTCTTTATATAGTTTGGATATTAATCCCTCACCAGACACAGGATTTGCAAATATTCTCTCCCATATCGCATGTTGCCTTTTCATCTTGTTGAGCATTTATTTTGCCACGCAGAAGCTTTTTGGTTTGGTGTCGTCACAGTGTGTTTATGGCTTTGGTGCTTTAGTGCTATACCAAAAAAGAAAAAATAATAAAGTCACTGCCAAAACCTTGTCAAGGAGCTTTTTGCCCTGTTTCCTCTAGGAGTTTAATGGTTTCAGGTCTTACATTTAGGTCTTTAATCCATTTCAACTTAAATTTTGTGAGTAGCATAAGATAGGGGGCTAGTTTCATTCTTTTGCATGTGCATATGTAATTTTTTAGTTGCCATTTATTGAAAAGGTTGTATTTTTTTCATTGAGTATTCTTGTTTCCCTGAATACATAATTTTCTATTTCAAGCATTCTTGTTTCCCAGAATAGAACTTTTTCTTTTTCAAGGACATGAATACATAATTTTTCTAAAGAAGATACTCAGATGGCCAACAAGTACATGAAAAGGTGCTAAACATCATCCATTAATCATTAGGGAAAGGCAAAGGCAAGCCACAGAGAGTCACCGTATGCCTGTTAGAACAGCTATTATCAGAAAGAAAAGCAACAGCGAATGCTGGCAACAACGTGGAGAAAAGAGCCCTTGTGCACTCACTGAAGGTGGAATGTATATTTGTATAGCTGTTATGGAACACTAACAGGGGTGAAAGGTTAGAGGTTCCTTGGGATATTAAAAGTAGAATTGCCACGTGGTCTACCAATCCCACTTCTGGATACACACACACAAACACACATGTACATACACACACATATTTTTCATATGTCTTTGACATATGTCAGAGAGGTATTTGCACTCCCATGGTCATTGTAGCGTTATCTATAATAGTCAAGACATGGGAACAGCCTAAGTGTTCACTGGTAGATGAATATAAAAACGAAGAGTGGGTGATACATAGAATTTGAAAAGAAGAGAATTCTGCCATTTGTGATGGACATGGAGGGCATTAAGCTAAGCGAAATAAGTCCCACAGACAAATACTATATGATCTCACTAATGTGTGGAATTCAAAAATAAATAGAACCATAGAAAAGAAGACAAGATTTATGATTGGCAGGAGTGTGGAGTGAGAGAATAGGGTGAAAGAGGTCAAAAGGTACAAACACCCAGTAATAAAATAAGTATTTTTATAATTTCCTTTCTTTCCCTGACTCTAGGCTTTATTTGTTCTTCTTTGTTTTGTTTTGTTTGCTTGTTTTTTTACTTTCTTTATGTGTAAAATTAGATTACTTATTTATTTTTCTGCTTTGTTTTGTTTTGGGGGCAAGCCTGCATTGGTATAAACTTCCTTCTTAGTACCACTTTTGCTGTGTCCCATAGCTTTTACTATGTTAGATTTTCATTTTCATTTGTCTCTGTGTGTTGTTAACATTCTGTTTGATTTCTTTGATGACCCAATAGTATAGTCTATTATTTAATTTCCATATATTTGTGACTATTTTCAGTGTTCTTGGGGTTGATTTGAAGTTTCATACTGTCGTGGTCCGAAAAAGTACTTGATATTTTAATCTTCTCAAATTTACTGAGATTTGTTTTGTGTCCCAAGCATGGCCTCTCTTTGAGGATGTTCCATGTGCACTTGAGAATGTGTATTCTGCTTCTTTTGGATATAATGTCCCATACACATATATATAAAGTCAGTTAAATTCAATGCATCGCTTGAAGGTGACGTCTCTTGGTTGACTCTCTGGATGACGCAATCTGTGCTATGAGGGGTGCCGAAGTGCCTTGCTGTGTTGCTGTCAATGTACGCCTTCAGGTCTGCTAATAGTTGCTCTACATAATTTGGTGCTCCTGTGTTGGGTGCTTATACAAATAAATGTTTTATTTTCTTGACGAATTTTTCTCTTTATTATTACATAATGCCTATTTATCTCATTACCTTTTTTGACATCAAGTCTTTCTGTCTGATATAAGCATAGTTATAGTTATTTATTTGTTTGTTTATTTTTGCTATTACTTGCTTGAAGCATCAACTTCTACATTTTCAGCCTATGTTTGTCTTTAGACCTGAGATGAGTCTCCCAAAGGAACCATATAATTGGGTCTTTAAAAAAAAAAATTTCAGCCACTCCATGCCTTTTGATTGTGAGTTCAATCCCTTCATGGGTAAGGTACTTATTGATACATGAAATTTAGTACTGTCAATTTTCTCTTTTCTGATTATTCTGTATCTTTTTTAAATGATTTTTTATTGTTCAAGTACAGTTATCTCCATTTTCACACCACAACTTTCCCCCACCTCCCACCCTCAGTCCTACCCCCTTTCTTTTTGTCCATGGGTCCTTTATACATGTTCCTTTATGACCCTTCCCTCTCTTTCTCTGTTACCTCCCTCCCCCCTCCCCTCTGGTTGCTGTCAGTTTTTCCTTTATTTCAGTGTCTCTGGTTGTATTTTGCTTGCTTGTTTGTTTTGTTGATTAGGTTCCACTTATAGATGAGATCATATGATATTTGTCTTTCATTGCCTAGCTTATTCCACTAAGCATAATGCTCTCCAGTTCCATCCATGCTGTCAAAAAAGGTAGGAGCACCTTCTTTCTTTCTGTGTATATTTACATTGTGTAAATATACCACAGTTTTTTCATCCACTCATTTACTGATGGGCACTTAGGTTGCTTCCAGCACTTGGCTATTGTAAATGGTGCTCCTATGAACATTGGGGTGCATAGGATCTTTTGAAAAAAAGAAACAATGAAGATACAGAATAATCAAAATTCTGTATCTTCATTGTTTCCTTTTTTCTTGGTATTTTTTTTTCACTGTTTTAGTGTCATGGTATTCTATATTTTCATCAGGGTTTTTTTTATGTATTATGTCTCTGCTCTAGATTTCTCTTTTGTGGTTAGCTTTGTATGAAATGTCTTATAGATAAAACAGTCCATTTTCTGCTGATGTCTTATCGGCATTTGTCTAAACAGGTCCCATCCTTTTCCCTCCTTACTTTTTATGTTGTATTTGTTACCTAATTGAAGTAGCTATAGTTATTTTTAGTGTTTTCTTTTTACCTTAATGGTATTATTTCCTGTTTAATGGCACATTTTGAGACAGCTTTCTTGTATTCTCATTCTACGTATTACCACACTCAAGTTTTTTTTATACTTCTGTCTTTCTACTTCATTTAGAAGCATTCATTCTGAGAAGTGCAAAAACGTCTCAGCAACTCAGTTTCTAGGGCCCTAATTGGTCTGAATTCCAATCCTATCCTTAATTCATTGAGAATGGTAGGTTCTGTTTTGGTCTCTGTGCTTCAGGTGACACCTTGGGGACAATTTTATCCATCTCATTTTCTTTCCTTCTCTCAGTAATCACAATCTTCTGTTGTCTGTTGTCCAAACTATGAAAACTATTACTTAATATATTTAGTCTTTGAAGTTATTTACCACAGGAGGAAAATTTCAATAAAGTTCAAGTCCTCTTTTTAAAATATTTTTCTAGATTTTCTTTTAGATTTTTAAAAATATCTTTTAGATTTCCAAGTAATATCACCATAATTCTCCCAATTGATAAAATCTTAGCAATAGCTTTGAATCCCTTCTTTCAATAAACTTCCAGTTATGCCTTTTGCCTGTAACTCTCAACAATTTCCAAAATGGCCTTTTCTTCCACTTTTGTTTTCTTAAAGTTCATTTTTCACTCTTCTCAAAACTTCACACTCAATCTAGAATGAAACAAAAATAATCTTTGCAAAAACTATTTGACTTGGTTTCAATCTAGCTCTTCTCACCCATGTTTGCTGAGCTATGTCCTTATTCCATAATCTCCATCTGTCTTTGATGGACTTCTACCTGGAATGTTCTTTGGCAAGCTGATCCAATAAGTATTGGGCCTTTGTAGTCAATTAGCATTTATTTCAAAAACCATCTCCTCAGAGAGGTGTTGCCCAAACATTTTATCAACCATTTTCCCTTTGTAGCCATTATTTCCTATTGTTTATCTTACTGTACATTTTATTATAATTATATTATTTTTCTTATGAATGCCTGCATTCTCTAGTCATCTCTATGAGGAAAATGGCATTCCTGTCATATTCATTGTGGTGACCCCAATAAGTAAAGGGTCACTGACTCATCCACAATTATCTTAAAATTTTGGACAATAAATTGCTCTGGACAAAACAGTTATAGAAAAAAAGTTTTCCTGTGTCAATGTTTTGAGAGTGCTGGCCTGCCAAACCAACCATGGGACATCTCACCAAACAAATAAAAACGAATTAGGATATTTTAGGAAAGAGTGGATTTTAAGTATGATTTAATTAAGGCATACTTTTTCATGGTGAAAATAAAGCGGGGTTCTGTATAGAAGCAGGAACAACATCAGGTCTCTACTGGAAATTCAATTCAAAATTGTTGTTTCTGAAGAACTGTGCTGTGAAGATTGATTTGGGATCCTGACCCCAGAACCCACCTGTGCTAAGTTCTGAGCCTGACTTTCTAATCAAGACAGCTTTTTGTTCTGAAGTGACTTTGGTCCTTCAGTCAACAGTAAGATGTTCCATTCTTATAGATGTACTTTAAAAAATTTTTTATTTCTTAATTTAGAGAGAGATTTATTTGTTGTTGCAGTTATTGGGGCATTCTGCACTCATTGGTTGATTTCTGCATGTGCCCTGACCCAGGATGGAACCCACAACCTTGGCGCATTGGGACGTCACTCTAACCCACTGAGCTACCCTGCCAAAGCATTCACAGATAGAATTTTCAACATAAATGTGTTGTGTGATATCTTAGGACTTTTGACAGAAAAATTTCCCAATGACTTAGAAGACATTTTTTTCTCAATAACAAACAATACAGTGGTGGAAGATGCTACAACATTTTGAGCTTGCAGCATCTTTGGGATAAGTATTTTCTAGTAAGATTGCAGCTGGCTTGGGCATCTATTATCACATCCTGATAAGTGCCTAGGAAGATTTTACATTCTTTGTCCGAGTTCACTACTATTTTCTCATAATGGATGAATAACATAGTGAATATTATAATTCACAAAGGAAATTTTAAGTTTCTGGACTGGGACTATACTAGCACTATATAGACCTTAAAACTGAATTTCAACTGCATTAATAATAATATATATCAAAATATTGGAGAGTGCAAAATGAATAAAAATATGAACAAACTGAAAAAATTTTAGATAAATCTGATCCACCGAATATTGATAAATTGTATGAGCAGTGATATATGAGATTATATTATATATAATTATGAATACTAGTTAGGTAGCCCAGAAAAATAAGACCTTAAAACTAAATTTTAACTGTATAATAATTATAAACATAAACAAAATATTGAGGAGTTCAATATTAATGAAAATATAAATGGACAAAAATTTTTAATGGATTCTGATTAATAAAATATTGCATAATTATATCAGTGGTTACATATAATGATTTTATGGACTTAATCATATAATTCTAGTAGAATTAATTTGCTACATTAAAAATGATGGTTAGCCAAAAACTTAATTAATCCTCTTTGTCATATATATATATATATACATATATATATATATATATATATATATAAAACCTTTCTTTTGTAAGACACAGCAGCTATTAGAATAAGTATTATCTTCAGAATGTAATATATAATATATCAAATATTATCATAGATATTATATATATGATGTTTTATATGGCTTACTATGACACTATGGCATATGGGCAATAAATGACCCAGCCTATACACTTAGATGCACAAAATTAACTTTCTTCTATAGCAGCAAGTTTCAACAACTGTGCTGCAATAATTTTTAAAATATGCAGTACCTGACTATTTTGTCAGAGGCACTGACTTCTTTTTCTTTAGATTGTCAAATAAAAAATTACAACAACCAACACAACAATAACTATCCATGTGAATGAATCAAAATTATACCTATTTGTTTCATCTGATTGGCTTAAAATATATTCTTTGGTGTGCTGCAGAATTTAGTATGTAGTTTATGTGTGCCATTAAATGAAAAAGGTTAAAAATTGTTGTTCTACACCTTTTTCTTTATTCACTTTATGTCTGTAATGCTTATAATACATTTAAATAGAGAAAAAGAATAAATATATCTATACTTAAAGCATTTAAAATAAATGGAGACAACTGTACACAATAAAAATGTATCTGAATTAATGAACTAAGTCTCTGAGTATGTGAAAATTTTTGGTTTTTATATACACTTTCCAGTTTACTCAGCACCACAGTAGGTAACAGTCAGATCTCTGCATTGTTGCTACTTTCACTGCACTGAATATCTTTTGTGCTTCTTTTCAAAAGATTTTTATAACTGACACGGGAGTTCAGTGTCAGAGAACCTGGGTTTATTCTTTTATCTACCCAATTATGTATATTTCTACTTGCTTTCTTTAAGGGCAATGAGAAAGCAATGATAAGGAAAAAAATAGCAGCCTATGGGCCTGAAAACATGTGAAATGCTTTATATACATTATCTAAAATCCTGACAACAGCTCTACAAAATTGCGCTACTTGGCACATAATGATACATAATATAGATATAAAGTGTCTCTGGCAGCATAGTGCTAAAAAATAAAAAGAAAGAAAAAGAAAGATTTTCATTAAAGCACCTGCATGAATTAATTTAAGAGCATGAGAAAACTGAGTCTAAGTAAATTATGTTCACCAAACTTTTAAGTGTTGCCATTAAATACAAGCTGTCAATTCTAAGTACATTTCTATTGTTATCATTTAAAATCAGCATTTCTTTGAGAAAGGAAATCTCAAATAATTGAAAGCTACTAAAGGCAAAAAGAACAAATACATTTATTATTGTGTAGTTTTCATAATATCCATCTCTTCCTTCCAATCGTTTATAAAAAAACACAAGAGTCAGACATAAACATAGTAACTTTATCACTGGCCACTGGCAGAACATTCTAGGGAGATTGGATTTTGGAAAATAGTGCTATACCTACCAGAGAATCCTGCTGTTGGATGCATTTTGCCCTGGGCAGCACTGAACAGCCACATTTTTCTCCCCATACGGGAAAATATCAGACTGTGTGTGCCTGGAAGCAATCGGGAGGAAAAAATGTCTGGGTTAGGAATATACAGTTGCAGGTTTTGGTTTCATTTTTCAGTTTAACCCAAATCACAGATCAGATAAATCACATCTTTTAAGGAGAGAAAATAGAGCAAGCAATTAGATATATTTCTGCCTACCAATGCCAAACATGGTCCAATCACATCTCACCTGTCCACAAAACTAAACTAAACTGAACCAGTGTAGTTCAATGTCAAGCTGTAGTAGCCATGAAACACAGTCCAGAACTTCTACTGGGGACATTACAGACCAGCTAAAGCTGGCACATGCTACTCTGCCTGAGAGGGGGGTGCAGGACAGGCAAAAATAGAGACACAATACAAAATTATTGTGAAGATTAAAATCCCACAGGGTCAAAGGTGAACTTCATGCTCTCTAACTATTATAAATGATATAGGATAGAGAGTCAGTTTAAACTGTGGAGGTAAAAATAAACAAATAATTAAACAACCGAAGCCAAACCAATTAAGAAACAAGACCCCATCACATTCTGGTTTTGATACTATAGGATAAATATTTAAAGTTGCCTACCTTGGCTGTGCCAGAGATTAGTTCTGTTAATTATATTTGCATCTTCAGTATACTATTTCTCAAGATTCCCAGCTGACTTAGCAGATAATTGTGTGTAAGTATTCCCAATAAATGTAGCTCTCTTTTCCAACTCAGTTATGAATCAATTGAAGGAAAGCCAAAAGAGTCAGTCAAAAGGGCTTACCTCAAAAATTAAAAATGGAACTGCCCTATGACTCACTGATTCCACTTAGGGAATTTATCTGAGGAAACCCAAAACAGTAACTCAAGAGAATATATGCACCTCTGTGTTCATTGCAGTGTTATTTACAATAGCCAAGATTTGGAAGCAGCCCAAGTATCCAGCAGTAAATGACTGGGTTAAAACAGCTATGGTACATTTACACAATGGAATACTATTCAGTCATAAAAGTTTACCCTTTGAGACAGCATGGATGGACCTAGAGAACATTAAGTTAAATGAAATAAGCCAGCCAGAGAAAGACAAATACCACATGATTTCACTCATATGTGGAATCTCATGAACAAACTGAAATAACAAGCAACATAGAGACAGACTCACAGATAGCAGGCTGACCACTCTGCGGGAGGGTGAAGGGGTTGAACAAAAAAGGGGGGGAAAACCAAAGAACTCACGGACATGGACAATAGTGTGGTGATGGAGGTGGAAGAGGGCGTGGAGGGATTAATGGTAATGGAAAAAATACAATTAAAAAAAAGAACAGAATGGAATAAATTATTCAAAGTATTGAAAAGAATAAAACCCTAGAATCATATAACCAGTAAAATTATCTTTCAACAATGAAGGAGAAGTAGACTTTATGGGATAATAATATAAAAAAATTACTGAAGGAACTTTGCCAGGAGACACTTGTCAGAATATTTTCAAAAGTTCTTCAAGAAACAAAATGATATAGGTTATAAACTCAGATCTACCTTAAAAAGGAAGAGTGTCCAAGAGGAGTAAGTGAAGGTAAATTAAATTCTTTATTTTTTGTATTCTTAATTAGTGTAAAAGATAACTTTTTCAAGTAATTATAATGATGTATTAAGTGATTATAGCAATGCAGCAATGCAACAAAGGAAATGCGAAAGAGGAAACAATCTGCTATCTTCTCACTCCAAGGAAAATAGCAGAGCATAATTTAAATAACATGCCTGAATAAACCATGGAACTTCAAAGTAGAAATCTCAAGAGGAATTTTTAAAATGTGAACAAAATTGAAAATAGTACATCAAAATTGTGAGATGTAGTAAAAAGAGTGGTAAGAGGAAAATTTATACCTTTAAATTCATATATTAGAAAGCAATAAATGTGTAAAAATTAATATTGTAAATGATCATTTTAAGAAAGTACAAAAGCTCCCACCAGTGTGGCTCAGTTGGTTGGGCATCTTCCTACAAAGCAAAAGTTAGGTTCCCCATCAGGGCAATGCCTGGGTGGCAGTTTTGGTCCTGGTCACGCACCTATGAGAGGCAACTGATTGAAGTTTCTTTCTCACATTGATGTTTGTCTCCCTCTCCTTCTCCTGTCTATAAAAATAAATTAAAAAATATTTTTTAAATTAGTGACAAAAGAGAAATTTAAGCCTAAAGAAAGTAGAAGAAATGATAAAATTGAGGGAGAAATCAATGAAATAAACAATGGAAAACAGTATCAGTAAAACCAAAATCTGGCTCTTTGAAAAGTTCACTATGATTGATAATAAACCTCTAGACAGGCAAAGAGAGAGAGAGAGAATGACTTATATCAACAATAAAATAATTAAAAAACAAACTAAAAAACAAACAAAAAAACAATGTAAAGTACTTAAGGATACAGTTTGAGTCTATTTTTAATGAAATAAGCATAACTTCATAGAAATATAAGTACTTTTCAAGAGATGGTTGGTAAATTCTAGAATTGGGTTACATTTTAGGGGATGGAGGATTTTGTTCATTATTGTAAGCCCAGTACATAAAACCATGTATACCCATGGTTTATTTAAGTAGAGCCTTAAATAACATTGGTTGAATAAAGGAATAAATGAATTGTGAAAAAAAAAAGAAGAAGAAGAAGAAAGAAGTGAAATGGGGTTAGCACTGCTGATCACAAACTTAGTAAAAAGAAAATATGGAATATTATATCCATTTTGTGTCAATTTATTTGATAAATGAAATGTACTTATTCCTTAAAAGACATAAGTCAGTAAAATTCACAAACGGAGAAAGAGATAATCTGAATAGGCCAAAAACTATACGGTATGCAAAGAATGATTCTAAAATCGACATTGAAAAGCAAAAGCTCTAGCAGTCAACACAATTCTCAATAATTTTATAGTTTGAATACTCATTCATTTTCATGATTTATTATAAAGCTACAGTAATAGACATGGCATGGTGTGATGAAAGAATGAACATATAAATCCCTAGCAACAGGTTCATGCAAATACAGTGAACTGATCTTTGGAAAGGAGCAAAGGCAATTCAACAGAAATATTACAGTTTTTCATCAAAATAAATCTAGGATCAGACTTTATACCATCCACAAAAAGTAACTTAAAGTGGATCATAGAATAGACTCAAAAAAATGGAAAATTATAACTTCTAGAAAAAATACAGAGAAAAGCCTATGAGATCTTTGCTATTTTAAAATAAGATTTTAGCTCCAACACCAAAATTATAAACCATGGATGAAAAACATGGATGAGTTTAATTTTACTAGCTCAAAGACTGTTACTCTGCAAAGGCACTATTAATAAGATGAAAAGACTAGCCAAGTATTGGGAGAAGATATTTACAAAACATATCTGATAGTGAGAACTTTTATCTAAATTACACAAAAAACTCTTAAAACTCAACAATAAGAAACCAAAAATCTAATTAAAATGTGCCAGGTATCTGACTAGACATCTTATCAAAGAAGATATTCAAATGCCAACTAATTATGTGAAATTATGCTCAGAATCATTTGTCATCAGAGATTTGCCAAATATTATAGTAATAGGGCATGGGTATGGCCATCCTTGTTAGGATAAAAACCTGACACTATCGATGGCTGATGAGCATGTGGAGCTAATGGGGACTATCTATTATTTCAAACACATGACATTCTGGAAGAGATAAAACTAGAAAGATGGTAAACAGATCAGTGTCTCCCAGGGGTTTGTGAGGAGATGGGGAGAAGGCTGAGTAGGCGAAGCACAGGAGAAATTTTAGTGTCCTTGAATAAACTACTGGGTATACGGTATTCACAGCAGTTGTACGCCACTGCAGCGTTGTCAATACTAAACATTTTAAACCACGAAGTCTGAGCCTTAATGTATGAAAAATGTCAAAGTCCTTTAGAAGATTAGAAGATTCCAGGATGGAATGCAGGATATGAAAAACAATTTCACTGTATTGGGAATGTATTAATAACCTCACTGGAAAGTGGTTGGGAGATTGCTAATCTATGTAACTTTGGAAATAAGTGTGATCTTTAACAATGAAGGCCAAAGTAACTACACTAAAAGACTGTATTAAGTTGATGAAGTTGCTTTTCATGTGATGTGGGTTAATAATTTTGCTATTGCAATACACAGTGTACCAGAACTAAAGAACTAAGTAAATGAGTGGAAGATGGTATGAATTAGTTCTCTCAATTCTGAAATGGGAGGTTACAGTTGAGGAGAAGGAGGCTAGAAAGATATATGTAGTAATTGGTTAGAGTCAGAGACATAAGTATTAACTCATGTGGATAAAAATAACTATTTAGAAATATTTATAGGCTTATACATGAGGTCTGTCCAGAAAAAGTGTAGCCATTGTTAACATAACATGAACAGTTTGCATGGCATCGATGTAACCTGGCAGCTAAGGAGAGTGGACAATGACAACTATACTGTATTAGTTAGTGGGGGTCGTAGATGCCATTGAGTGAGTATGTGTACTGTGTGGCTTTTGCATTTAATATGACTGAGCAAGTAGAGCAGCAAATTGGCATCAAAGTTTGCATTAAGCTTGAACATTCCTCTGAAGAAACTATTCAGATGATTTAGAAGGCTCCAGCTATGAACAACTGGTGATTGACAGCTTCACCACAACAACTCATCTGCTGATGCTTTACTTCCCGTGCAGAGCTTTTTAGCGAGACACCAAATCACTCAGGGGACTTAGCTCCTCTACAGTCCAGATTTGGTGCCCTATGACTTCTGGCTTCTCTGAAAATGAAAATCACCTTTGAAAAGGAAGAGATTTCAGACCATGGATGAGATTCAGGAAAACACTACAGAGCAGTTGATGGAGATTGGGAGAACCCAATCTTGGGATTGTAAAGTCCCAAGATGCCTACTTTGAAGAGGACTAAGGTGTCACTGTCCTACTTACAATGTTTCTTGCGTTTTGTATCTTCTTCAGTAAATGTCTCTATTTTTCATAATATATTGCTGGATAATTTCTGGACAGACCTCTTATATACAGAACCATAGAGTCTGGAATATAGCTGAGCTGGAAAGAAAGTTGAGATGCCAAGTGTTAGAGCAATTGATTAAAAAAACAAAAACAACAATGGCAAAATAAAAAAGTAACATGATAGCGTTAAGCCTATAATCACAGCAACGTCATAAACAAGAGTCTAAAGAGAAGAAAACCCCAGCACCCCCACTCCACTCCCTGCATTGAATGTGGTGCCAGTTAAAGGTGAGATGAGTCAACAGAGACATTAAAGTGGTGTCACGGTGGAGGTGCCTTGTGCAAAATGTTCCTGCAGATGTATGGACACTGGGGCTTGCATCGGGGAAAGTGTGATGGTAGGCAGAGAAAAGTTTAAAAGTAGAAAAGTACTGAGTATTGATTGAGAGTAGGAAAAAGTGTCTTTTGGTATCCCCCTTCTCCCCTGAAAGGTCAGTGCCAGAAAACAACCTTGGCTAAGGACCTCAGGTTAAAAAAAACAAAAACAAAAACAAAAAAACCTTAAGGAATACTGAGGAATCAAGGCACCAGGACATTAAGTATTGTGGCATTTTAATCTGCCCCATTGTCACCACCCTCTCTCTACCCTGAAATAGACTGGAAAACCAAGAGCTGAAATCACAGTAAGAAGCAGAGTATGGCATCATCAAAGGCTACAAATGGGATTGAGCTCTTTCAAAGACCCATTCTCAATTGTCAATATTTTACTTGTCTGGTAATTCCCAGAAAGTTGCACTAGAAAGACTTGTTATTTGACTCAGAGTATATCAATTGCTAGATTACTTTTCCTGGTGGGTGTTTGTTGAAAACAATCAATGGCAATTTTTAATGTTGTTTGAGGCAATGGGGCAAATGACAGGTTAATAAAAAGGCTTAAATGTAATAGCTAGGGTGATTAGAGATCCACGGGGGGGGGGTGTTGACTAACTTTGACATATTTCTAGAAGGCACACAGAAGTGAGAGTCTGCACTCTTAGCTGAGGGGTGTAGACGTACCACAGCTCACAAGCAGAAAGCCTCAGCAAGGAGTGGGGACCTCATTTACCCCAAGTGTTTAAGGAGACCACTATAAAATCATTAGTTGTCCACTAAACTAACCAAGCAGAAGTTTCAGTGGCCATGGAATTACAAAACTGTACATGCTTTGCACAATCAATTTAGAAAAGTCACTAAATAGAAACAACACATGCTGGAGGAGAGTGTCTGATTTCCAGCATTGTCATATTATACTATTTAATATATCTAGTTTTAAAAATGCAAACTATACAAAGAAATCAGAAAGTATGGCCCATGCAAGGAAAAGAAGTTAATTAAAAAACAAAACAAAACAACTTTCTTTAAAAAAGCAGGTTTTAGACTTATGAGACAAAAACATTAAATCAATTATTCCAAATAGGTTCAAAGAACTTAAGGAAGCCATATTTAAAGTATAATACTAGAGCAATGTTATGAGAATGATGTTTATCAAATTTAAAAAGTCAGTGAAGAGATGAAAAGTGTTAAATAGAAACATGTAGAGCTCTGGCTGGTGAATCAGTTGGATGGAGTGCCATCCCATAAACCAAACATTTGCTGGTTCAATTCCTGGTCAGGGAACCTACTTGATTGCTTGTTCAATCCCTGATCAGGGTACATATGAGAAGTAACCAATCAAAGCTTCTCTCTCACACTGATACACTGATCTCTCTCTCTCTCTCTCAATTCAATAAATACACCCTTTAGTGACAATATAAATAGAGAACCATAATGAATTTCCAGAGTTGAAATCACAATAAGCATTATTTCAAAATTACAAGATGAACTCCAGATCAATTTTTATTTGACAAAAGAAAGAAACAGCAAACTTGAAGATAGCTCAACCACGATAATTTCAATTATTTCAGTCAATCAGTTATCATCTTATATTTCTAGGGTAATCTCAATGGTCTCAATCTGTGAAACAGAAAGAGAAAAGAATTTTAAACAATTAAGATGCTCTCAGACTTGTCATGTATCATAACATGTACCAGTATAAACTTAATGTGATTACCAGAAGGAACAAAAAGGGGAAAAGACACAGAAAAAAACATTTGAGATGTAATGGATTCAAAGTTAACAAGTGTGATAAAAAATGTTCATATTCATATCTAAAAGATCAACACACTTCAAAGAGGATAGACTGAAAGAGATTCACACATCAAGATACAACAGAAGCAAACCAAAAGACAAAAAAAGAGCCTTGTAATTAGCAACAGAGATATAATTCATCACACAAAAGCTCTCCACTAAAAGATTAACAGCTTATGTTAAATCAGAAAACATATAATACAAAATACAGTGGGATGACAGAGTCAAAGAACGAACAAAAAGATGATAATTCAGTAAGTCTGTATCCAGAACAACTATCCATCAAAAAGAAATGAAAGGTTTAGAGCTGCTCATATAAACAGAGGCTTTTATTGGTAGCAGGCTCGCTCTAAAGAAAAATAAAAATAGAAATATTAATAGGAATCTCTTGGATTGAAATAAATAATAATAGACAACTGAATCCACTGGAAGACATAAAAAACACCAGCTAAGGTAGCTACATAGATAAATAACAGTGTTAACATAGTTTTTCTTCTATATACATTAAATTAAAAGTATGAAAAGCAATATTTATAAATCTGTGTTTATTGGCATACAGTTTACAAAAATTAAATTTGTATGATAATAACAACACATAGAAAATGAAAGTAAGGGAAGAACACTTTTATACTATAAAAATGTTAGTATTCATTGAAGATTGTTATAATTTAAGATGTTAATTATAAGAATGACAACTTTTGAGAAAATATCTCAACACATATAGTGAGCTAAATAACAAGTAAATGAAAATGATACTCAGTAAAAATACCTCTTTGATAGAAAAGAAGCAGTAATTGAAGGACAGAGGGACAAATGGAATGTAAGACATAGAGGAATCAAATAAAATAGAGAACATAAATCTTACCTCATTAGTAATTATGTTACATTTTAATGGATTAAACTTTACAATTAAAAGGCAAAGACCTGAAGAATGGATAGATATTCAAAATCCAATAATATGTTGCCTTCAGGAGAAACAGATTAGATTCGAAGATACAAGTATATGAAAAAGGAATGGCAGAAAATATATCCAGACAACAATAATCAAAAGAAACCAGGCATGGCTAATATACAAAATTGATGTAAGCACAGAAATTGTTATTAGGGACATAAAATATATATGTTTTAATGCTAAGAGGGTTAGTTCATTTAAATATATAACTTACACATGTACCTAATAATATAATCCCATCGTACATAAACCAAAACTCATAAAATTGAAGAGAAACAAATGATTTGGCGAAAAAAAATGAACATTTAAATTTCCCATTTTTAATAAAGACTAGAACACCTAGGAAGATGATCAAAAATAGAGACTTGAACTATGCTCTTTACCAACTAGAAATAAATATACATACAGACCACTCTGCCCAGTGAGATTTAGAGATTTTCAGATTAACAAAAGCTGATATTTTATTGCTGTCAGACACTTGTCTTTGTTTTGGTCCCCTCAGATTGCAGCAGATTCCAGGGCAGCATCTACTGTGAAATTCAAAGAAACACACCTTTCATTCATTCATCCACTCACTTATGCCTTTAAATACTTAAGCAAGTCTCTGTGAGGTAACAGGCTGATTGAAGAGATAATGGAGCAGAAACATCAGTGATTCCATATAAGTATACACACTAGGCAAAATTATTACGGAAATGTCATACACAGTGGGTGACTACAGTCCTCCACTAGTAATAAAAACAATTTCTGGTAAGGGAGAGAATCTGATTTCAAAAGTTTCCATATTACCAGTACTCAATATGTACAGTTATAATTTAAAAATTACAAAGTATGCACACAAAATAGGAAAATATGAACACTTAGAGGAACAGACAGAAAATATTCCTGAGGAAGCTCTGCATTGATATTACTAGTCAAAGAGGCTAGATAAACTCTTAAACATGTTCAATGAGGTAGAGGAAACCATAGGCAAAGAACTAAAGAAAGTTAGGAAACAAATGTGTGAACAAATAGGGAATATTCACAAACAGAAATTGTGAAATAGAATTTCGGGACCTGAAAGTACAGAATTTTAGAACTGAATGTAAAATATCTAAAACAAAAAGTTCACTAGAGGAATTCAATGGCAGATTTAGCAGGCAGATGAGAGAACTAGGAAAACAAGATAATGTACTACTAAGGGTAGGAAAATATTAAGAAAAATGAACTGAATCCGAGGGGCTTTGTGAAGAACCATCAAACATGCCAATGTATGCATCATAGTAGTTCCAGAACAGAAAAGACAAAGGGAAAGAAAAAAAAATGAAGAAATAATGCCAGAAAATTTCCCAAATTGGATGAAATATGTGAATATACACATCCAAAAAGCTTAATGAACTCTATTTGAAAAAATTCCAAGTGCTTGACACCAAGATATTTTATAAATTTTCAAAAGACAAAAAAACAGAGAATCTTGAAAACAATGAGAGAGATCAGATATACAAGGGCCTGTCAGTAAGATTAACAGCTGATTTTTCATCAGGAATATAACGTGCAAAAAAAATTGTTTTTAAAAAACCTGTCTACCAAGTTATCCGTATCTGGAAAACTACCATTCAGGAATTAATGGGGCTGCCCTGGCTGGTATGGCTCAGTGGATTGAGTGCTGGCCTGCAAACCACAAGGTTGACGGTTTGATTCCCGGTCATGACACATGCCTGGATTGGGGGCCAGGTTCCCAGTTGGGGAAGTACAAGAGGCAATCAGTCAATGTATCTCTCTCACACTGATGTTTCTCACTCTCTCTTTCTCTCCCTTCCTGTCTCTAAAAGTAAACAAATAGAAACACACACACATACACACACATACATATATATATAAATAAATAAAACCTTTAAGGAAAAAAAGAAGAATGAATGGGGCCTAGACTGGTGTGGCTCATTTGGTTGAGCATCTTCCTGCAAAGGTTACTGGTTCAATTCCCAGGCAAGACACATGCCTAGGTTGTGGGTTCTGTCCCCTGTCTGGAGGCATGTAAGAGGTGATTGATCCATCCATGTTTCTCTCTCACACCAATGTTTCTCTCCCTCTCTTTCTCCCTCCCTTCCCTTCTCTATAAAAAGAAATATATAAAATCTTTAAAAGGCAAAAAAGAATGAGTGAGCCATTAAGACATTCTCAGATAAACAAAAGGTAAGGAAGTTCATTATGAGCAGGCCTGCCATGTGAGCAATGCTAAAAGGAGCCCTTCAGGCAGAAACAAAGTGATACCACACAATAATTACCGCTGTATTAAGAAGGACACTAATAAAGTTAACTGCATAGGTAAATATAAAAGACAGTGCTAGTTTACATTTAGTCAGTAACTCATCCTTATTCCCTAAATGATTTAAAGGTAAAACCATGAAGAAATAGTTACAAATCTATATTAATATTCACACATTTGGACATGCTATTTGTGACAATAAGAATAGAATGGTGGTGGGGAGAAGATATGTAGGAACAAGCTGATTATATACCATTGAAATTTAGTTGGTAGAATTCAAATTCAAATTTAAGATGGTAATTGCCTTCCTCAAGATAATTATTAAAAAGAATAATTAAATACATACACAAAAAGAAAGAAAAGGTGAGTGAAAATGTTACACAACAAAAAATGAATTACAAAAAAGACAGTGATTGAGAAATTGAGGAAATATATTTATATATATGTGTGTGTGTGTGATATATATATATATATATATATATATATATATATATATATATTACAAAAAACAAACAGCTATAAGGCCGAAGTCCCTTCTTAACAATAATTCCTTTAAAATTAAATGGTTTCACCCTGGCTGGTGTGGCTCAGTGGACTGAGTGCCGGTCTGCGAACCAAAGGGTTGCCAGTCCATTCCCAGTCAGGGCACATGTCTGGGTTACAGGCCAGGTCCCCAGTAGGGGGTGCATGAGAGGCAATCACACACTGATATTTCTCTCCCTCTCTTTCTCCCTCTTTTCCCCTCTCTATAAATAAATAAATAAATAAATAAATCTTTAAAAAAGTAAATGATTTCAAATATATGTGGCCTCTAATGAACACAGTAAACAAACAAAATGCAAACAGACTCCTAGATACAGAGACCAGACTGACGGTTCTCAGAGTGCAGGGGTGGTGGGGGCTGGTGAAAAAGAGGAAGGGACTCAGAAAAGCAGCATGGCGACCCCCGAGGGGAACGATGGAGGTGACAGATACACAAGGGAGAAGGAGGGATGAATGGTGACAGGAGACTGCACTTGGCTGTGGAAGACACTATGCCATATACAGATGATATATTATAGGTTTATACACTAAAAACCTATACAATTTTATTACTTAATGTAACTTCAATAAGTTCAATAAAAATATATCTTATAAAAATAAAGGGAATAAAATTTCCAATTAAAAGGTAGAGAGTTACAGAATGGATTTAAATATAAGGCCCATCTGTATGTTGTCTGTGAGAAGCTCTGTTTATTAATGAAAAGAGAAAGGTCAGAAGACTCGCAACCTATATGGATTTGTCAAGTGAGGCAGAGGGTGTTAGATGGTGAGCTGAGATTCAAGAACAGGCTGTGAGAGGAATTGAAATAGAGTAGTTCACTACTCACAGGTCCTAAAGGAAGTACCTTACACACCTTGGGAGGCCACACAGAGCAGGACAGACAGTGTAGACAGAGAGAGACAGGACCTGACACACATAACTTTATGAGGATCCATAGGTACAGTGCTTTGGGGTCCCTGGGCTAAGGCTGGCTTGGTCAGGTCAATCCAAAGGAGCAGGGTTTGGGTAAATTTCGTGGCAATCTTATCTAAGGAGCATGTAAGAGGAAGGCACTGGGAGACAGAGGAGGCTCTTGGGGAGTCATCGCAGGAACTTGCTTCGCACTGAGCAGGCTGCTGTCTAAAGCACTCACTTGCAGGAGGGCCCTGGCGGTTCAGTTTAAGGTCATGCAGGCTGCCTGGTCAGACAAAATGGATGCGGAGGGAGTAATGCCAAGGCGTAGCTTGGGTGAACCCTTGCCTTGGCACAACCGTATTAAATAATGAACAACAAACTTGAACTGAACATTTTCCAAAGAAAATATGCACATGAAAAGTCAGCTCATGTAAAACGAAACTACTTATTCCTCACTTTTAGCTCACTCAGTTTGAATCGATTTACCTCATCCTCAACTTTACAAATAAGCAAAATAAATAAATAAATAAATAAATAAACTCAGCTATCCCCTTGTGATCGTTACTGTAAGAGAAAGACTCCAGGCACCTACTTAACCCTCCCCACTGCACATCACATTTGAAAGTGCTGATTATTGGAGAATAATCCGCACACAGAAAAGAACATAAGTGAAGAGATAAGTGAAATGACCTCTTTGCTAATGAGAGATTTGATTACATCCCTGAATAAAATAATGTAGAATTCCAGGTAGATGATGAGAAAAGATATTTCTCAGACGGAAATGGGCTTAATGTGGACAAAAACTAAAGGCTATTGTGTATCTGAAAGCAATGGAAAGATAATAAAATCAGAATCATGGGGATACGTAGATAACATCCATTCTTATAGGTCTCAGAGAGATTTTGACATTCATTCAGACATGGGAAGTGACTGGAAATTTTTGAGAGTGGAATGAAAAGATCCCATTGACATCTTTAAATTAGTACACAGAATGCTAAATGAGGAAGAGTTCTCAGAATGGAGAGTTGAAGGACAAAGATGGAAGCAGAAAATCAGTTAGAAGGTTACATGTTTTCCTACTGAGAGAAGAGCTGATGTTATTTATGTAAACATATATTCAGAATAGGGGTAAACTTGTGAAGATTCTATAAGTTTGAAGATAATGATGAGGTTTGCTTTATTTTCCCTACCATAGCATCCAAACATTAACTACATTAATATGAAAACACAGTAGTACTGTATAAGTAACCCTGGAACGTTTCATGTATTTTGACATGTGGGGGGTACAAAATAATTACCCCAAAAAAATTCCCTTCACAGTGAAATCACTTGCAACATTTCATTTAAATTGACTGTATTAAAAGAGAGCTACAAAATTGCTGATATATTATGAAACTTGAAAGTATCATCTAAAAAGCATTTAACCTGCAGAAAATTAATGAAGCAATGGCAACAAAATGGAATAATTTGGTATTTACACAGTTTCAAGGGGGCACCTTATATACACTCAATTAGGAAAATTAGAACACTAAGTGCTATTTTTAAAACAAATTCTTCTAACATGAGAAATAAAACAATGTAAATATAAACATTCAGATTAAATATTTTTAAAAACATGAGGATGTGGTTGTTGATACTGTGTTCCCCAAAAATTAACTTGTGAATTGTATGCTTATATATGTATTATGTTGAAGTGGCAGGACAGCCAGGATGTCTCACTCACATTGTTGAGGTGACCCTGTGAGGTGCAAAATGATTTCCCCGTGTCGCTCCCCCATGTGGCCCAGGCTTCTCATTCCATGATCGCTGGGTTCCCAGCATGTGTGTTTGCAGAGACAGGAAGTGAAAGCAGCCTGGGCCCAGTAGATGCAACTGCATCATTTCCTCTGAAGTCTGTGGAAGAAAGCGGTCACAGAGCCTGCCTGTGTTTAAGGGAGGGGTCTTTGCAGTGGAAAAGTGTCAACAAATTCATAATAAACTTTAATTCATCATACAACCCTAAACTGAAAATGATCACAAAGCATTTTTAAAGATTCCCTGTTAATTATTTATTCCAGGAGAGAAGGAGGTCAGGTGCCCCTGACTGGTGTGGGTGGAGGCAAGGTGGGGCAGGGGCTGCCCTGGCACCAGAATGGAAGACCCTGGACAGAGAGCAGAGGACAAGACAATCCAGTTACTTCTGATAAAGGAAGAAAGAGGAGCGTTTGAGATGTGCATTTGTTTTGAGTTGTCTCTACCTCCACTACTGGGCCCCTATGCTGTCAGCTTGGAGCAAATATGATGTTGTGTGAAAGGTTAAGCATGTGGGCTGGATATGGCTTCCAATGGTCTGGTGTTAAATCTCAGACTCCACAATTTAAGAACTTGTACAAAACACTGGATTTCTTTAAGCCTGTCTTCTCATGGGTAAGTAGTATCTACGTGTATTTGCATTTCATGGTAGGTGCTATTCTCCCTTATTCCATATTCAAAATCAAATTCTCTGTAGGTAAATTGACAGGCAGACGTACTTCTCCCAAATTTTCACACTGTGAACTTAGCCTGGATCTAGGTCTTTGGATTCCTGCATTAGTTCACTGCCTATACGTTTGTTGCCTTTATTTAGATTCTTAGAAAATTCATATTGTTACCTTTATTGTGGTAATTCACCTGCGAAAATCTGTGGCTTACAAACATTGTCTCCAGCCCAGTTGTTTTGGTGATCAGTATCAAGACTCTCAGGTTAAAGCCTTGCACTTGGCCTTCACCCACATTCTCTGGCCGTCACCACTGAAATTCATTGGTAGATCCTGTGCCTTTGGCAAAAGTACCGCGGGTATTTAGATGTCAAGCGGCATGTTTACTGCTTCAAAGCAATGTAATCCGGTTACCATGGAGCTGGAAGGGGACAGTCAGCATTAAATCACTGGGAGATTTCAAATCAAATAGGCCTATAGTTCTAGGTATAGTGTATGGCCATCTTGGATAAATGGCTAAACAAAATTGTATAATGGATCTAAATTTCAACAGAAAGAGTGTTTAAGTAAATATTATTACTGTATATATTTTTTTATAATTTTTTTATTTAACTTTCCTTAACTACAAAATTCAGGATGGATCCATCTCTTTTATATGTGGTTGATGAATATTATATTATCAGGGGCCAAATATTCTTGAAATAAATGATTAAACATATGAAACATTCAAAATGGATCTTTTAATCACATGCTATAGGTAAGAAGAGAACACAGCTATCTAAAAATAAGATTTTTAAAAAATTATTTATTTATTTTCAGAGAAAGGGATGGAGAAAGAGAGAGAAACATCAGTGTGTGGTTACTTATAGTGTGTCCACAACTGGGGACCTGGCCAGCAACACAGGCATGTGCCCTGACTAGGAATCGAACCAGTGACCCTTTGGTTCAGAATCTGGTGCTCAATCCATTGAGCCATACCAGCCAAGGCATATTTATAGTTTTTCAATCATTTCTTTCTCAATCCAGTAAATTCTTATGTAACCAAGAAAGGATGCTTCGGTGGTTATGGAACTAGGAGTTCAAAATGAGTCATACCAAGAGGTGCGTCTGTGGTATGCAAATCATTTGAAGCTAAGTGCCACCTAGACCTTATGGACTCAAGAGAAACTTCTGTGCCCTCCCTCTGCCCCTTTAACTGCGGAGAAGAATTTGAATTAAGTTTCTTGACACAATAACAGATTATCAGAGATAACCTTCTTGAACTATCTACATGGCTGGGCAAACTATTAATTACTGAACAGCTGCTCTTATCATCCTGCAATAACTTACCACCCCTTTGAAGCCCCAAGGTGCTTCATCCTTAGCTTGGAATTCCACATATACCTGATGTGGACACTGGCCTGTAGTTTCCGCAGGGTTATGGATGAGATGAGACAAATTCACATGGACTACAGAAATCCTGTGCAGGAGAAGGGATGACATGGCCGCACTCTCAGTGAAAGAGAGGGCCGGCCCCATCCCTTGCCTGGACAGGCTTTTATTGGGTTTAATTTGCATGCGAATACAGGGCATATATGGAAAGCTTATAAATCATTGTCAGGCCCTAATGATCAAATAATAGATAACATTCAAAGAACTATGAGGACTTATTTAGAGTCAGATTCAGATAGCTAGAAGGCCATAAAACATTGAGGAACAAACTCATATCATGCTTGGACACTTATCATTTAAATTGAGGGTATTAGCAAAGTAAGTTTCATAGGATTTTATGCATTCTTTCTTAGGCCTGCTTGCCCTAGGGAACCCGCCCTTTCCAGCACAGGGCCGCACCCACCTCCAGCATTGTTTCAGGCTTAAATCAGGCAGGGGAAGTAAGACAGCCAAGAGATTAGAAGACTCCTTGGAGACAGAATGAGGACTCAGGCTATGTCAAAGCCAAGGGGTGAGGGTTCATCACCCCCTTTTTCTATAGCCCCCCAAGTCCTTCCCTGAGGGCCCCTTCAAGACCGTGCTTGTCTTAGGTCATCCCTCCTTTAGGGAATCTTACCTGTCATTGGCTAACCCGTCATCTGCCCGGGGCCAAACAGGGTGAGGTGAAAGAGAGCAGAGGTGGTGCCCCTATAAGGAAGGTAAGCTTTGTCTCCTAAGTGGCTTCTGGTCCCATGATCTTTTTACTCAGCCTTAACCAGGAGGGGTTACAGTTTCTGAAAACCAGGCAGGATATTTTCCAACATGTACCTTATTTTCTGTTTCTGCCTTTGAACCACTCATATATGCGGGCATATGACTTTCTCATATTTATGGGGTTTTGATGCTTATATATGTATTAAATTTGGTTATCCTCTTGATAATCTATCTCATGTAGACTTAGTGATTAGACCAAAAGAACGTTGAGGGTAGAGGCAAGTTTTTTCTTTCCCCATGTGTCATGCTTTCCAAACAAGGTCCCACTCAAGATCCCACTCAAGTGCGGTCAGGTTAGGAAATCGTGCTGACCTCCTGCTAGGAGACATGCATAAAAGCATGTAATCAAAGCACATGTAAAGCTTGCCCAGGGCATAATTGGTAAGTGCTCTCTTCTGGCCTGTCAAATGCACAAGTAGGTGATGACCTCCCTGCAGCCTTGCGTACCTTTCTTTAAATTGGCTTTTATTCACAGTTACTTTTCGTTCAGTATTCTGCTAGCTAAGTTCGTCTTTGATCCTCCTACAGAACAGAAGCATGAATGTGCACTTTCAATTTCAAGGTATATAAGTAAAACTATCAAGAAGTCAGTTATTTAATGTTCATTACTACTGTTTCATTTATACAGTCCCTAAATTCTCTAATCCCATATGCTTCTGAAATGAATTTTTAAAAAGTAACGTATGTTTATCAGATTGGGAGATTCCAAAATGAACAAGGAACCTTCGCTCCTACCTCTGAAATTTTAAGATTCCTTACTATAAGGTAGCCCATAGCAATGGAGGAAAGAGAAAAACTGCTAAAAAAAAAATTATATACTTCCATTTGGCTGTCAAAAAGCATAGGACAAAAATATCAAGGTTATTTTACATGGTTAGGCACCAGTTACTAAAAGGTTACCTATGACTTCTTCAAATAATTAGATTTTTCCTTTAAATACTCAGAGAATGAACTTTCAAAGGCAAAACAACCACTATAAAGCCATTCCACTTTCCTCTGGGTCTCAATGCTGCTTTGCCACCCCCTCAGAGTGCTGTGTATCCTTTAAGTAATCGAGCTTTGAGAGATTGGTATGTTAATTTAATTAAAACTTCTCTGCTAATTGTTCTTGTTATTTTGCCATGTCTTATTGCCAGTACTTTCCTAAAATGGGGAAGCCACTAAGGACAAAGTTTACAATTTGCAATGAATTTCTTTTTCTGTTGAAAATTAGAACCATTATACAATTTTATTTAGCCATTTACCCAAGATGGCCATACACTATACCTAGAACTATAGGCCTATTTGATTTGAAATCTCCCAGTGATTTAATGCTGACTGCCCTTTTCCAGCTCCATGGTAACCGGATTACATTGCTTTGAAGCAGTAAACATGCTGCTTGACATCTAAATGCACGCGGTACTTTTGCCAAAGGCACAGGATCTACCAATGAATTTCAGTGGTGACGGCCAGAGAATGTGGGTGAAGGCCAAGTGCAAGGCTTTAACCTGAGAGTCTTGATACTGATCACCAAAACAACTGGGCTGGAGACAATGTTTGTAAGCCACAGATTTTCGCAGGTGAATTACCACAATAAAGGTAACAATATGAATTTTCTAAGAATCTAAATAAAGGCAACAGACATATAGGCAGTGAACTAATGCAGGAATCCAAAGACCTAGATCCAGGCTAAGTTCACAGTGTGAAAATTTGGGAGAAGTACGTCTGCCTGTCAATTTACCTACAGAGAATTTGATTTTGAATATGGAATAAGGGAGAATAGCACCTACCATGAAATGCAAATACACGTAGATACTACTTACCCATGAGAAGACAGGCTTAAAGAAACCCAGTGTTTTGTACAAGTTCTTAAATTGTGGAGTCTGAGATTTAACACCAGGCCATTGGAAGCCATATCCAGCCCACATGCTTAACCTTTCACACAACATCATATTTGCTCCAAGCTGATAGTGTAGGGGCCCAGTAGTGGAGGTAGAGACAACTCAAAACAAATGCACATCTCAAACGCTCCTCTTTCTTCCTTTATCAGAAGTAACTGGATTGTCTTGTCCTCTGCTCTCTGTCCAGGGTCTTCCATTCTGGTGCCAGGGCAGCCCCTGCCCCACCTTGCCTCCACCCACACCAGTCAGGGGCACCTGACCTCCTTCTCTCCTGGAGTAAATAATTAACAGGGAATCTTTAAAAATGCTTTGTGATCATTTTCAGTTTAGGGTTGTATGATGAATTAAAGTTTATTATGAATTTGTTGACACTTTTCCACTGCAAAGACCCCTCCCTTAACTACAGGCAGGCTCTGTGACCGCTTTCCTCCACAGATGTCAGAGGAAATGATGCAGTTGCATCTTCTGGGCCCAGGCTGCTTTCACTTCCTGTCTCTGCAAACACACATGCTGGGAACCCAGCGATCATGGAATGAGAAGCCTGGGCCACATGGGGGAGCGACACGGGGAAATCATTTTACACCTCACAGGGTCACCTCAACAATGTGAGTGAGACATCCTGGCTGTCCTGCCACTTCAAACTTAAAAATTACTAAAGTCCCAACTTTTTTTTATTTCCCTGCAACTTGTGTGAGAGGTATTAAAGAAGAACTTCTCAGGTGATCCAAGACATGTTATAAAACAGCCTTTTTGTTTAAGGCATTAAGTTTGTGGTGTGTGGCCTAGCAGTTCAACAGGTGCAATACGCCCAGTGATCCAGCCATCAGAGAAAAAGTAATGTTCATGCCAGCGAAAATGTACGTGTCCCTGCCCATTCTTCTTATCTACTTAAAATTTGTTACCGAGGATTCCATCCTAATTTGTGTTACAATTATTATGTTCACGTTTTAACTATTTTATGTTTATCTAAACTTCCATAAGCAAGTGAAACTTAAGTAAATTTTGCCTTTCTTCACTATGTTATTTCTTATATTGCTTTCTCGGGTTAATGGGTATAGAATCTGAGAGTCATGTATTCTCCATGGTTTTGTCAATTATTGCTTAAAATGATTTTGGCATCTCACGTTTTCTTTATATTCCTTTAGTAGCATTGTTAGTTGAAAATCATCTTCTATTGTACATATATTAATTAAAGTGTTTCTTAGCCAAAGTTTCTCTGTCCAATTTTCCACTTACCAATCTTTGGCTTTTCCAAAAGCAAAATTTAATAATGTGTTCACGACACTTTGTTGATTCATCGCAGAAACAGTTTTTTTCTCATTCTTTAAGATGTGAGGTAAAAGATGGACAGACAGTCTGTGCAGGTTTAAAAGTTAGGCATTAACTGAGAGTCAGAGTCAACGCATGTCTTTGGATGAATAAAACCAAATAAAAATAATGATGCCAACAGGAAGTACTTAGCATTAACAATGACCCGGATACTGTCCCAAACAATACTACATGTAGTAACTCACTTAATTCTCATGGTATTTCTACCATGTGTGTACTGTTATCATCCTACTTTTTTAAGAAAATTGAGATACAGAGGTGAAATAATTTGGACATTTTGCACACCTGTATCCCTTTAGATATGAATGCTTGATAAACATTTGTGTTCCATAATAATTTTCATAAATGTTTTGAGCTGAAAAAATATAAAAAATGGCAGAACATATGGATAGGAAATCTAGTTTTTTTCAAAACTATCAGAAGTACATAGATATTAAATTGTTACAGAGAATACGAGTGACTAGTAAGGACTTCACAGTTGGCTGCAGAGCTAGGAAGAAATTCTGAAGAAATACGTGGAAGGGTAATTGAATGGGAACCTCTTCTGTGAAAAGTGAAATAAATAGTATAGAAGGTGTGCACTGGAATGTAAATGCAGGATGTTGGTTTATCTTCCTTTATCAGTTCTGTCTGCTCTTTCTGCACATACACATGAGTGAAGAGATAAATATTACAATCCAGAAATAATGGTGTGGGTCTCTCATTTGTTTAATGTGTGGTATTTAAGTGTAATAAAAATATGGGTATTTCTTTTCATTTTTTTCTAAA
Source organism: Desmodus rotundus (assembly GCF_022682495.2). Taxonomy (NCBI): domain Eukaryota; kingdom Metazoa; phylum Chordata; class Mammalia; order Chiroptera; family Phyllostomidae; genus Desmodus; species Desmodus rotundus. Next base: position 196,533,991 of record NC_071387.1, on the reverse strand, counting down.
GTTATTGATTAAACTGTTAAAGTTGAGAACAATAGGAGCACTTGAGAGATGGAAACCCACCCTCTCAGTGTCACTTTCTGAGCCTCGTCAGGAAATTCTCACACCAACCCCCTGACGCCACTGGCTGCACCCTGTCCTAGGTATAGAGACGGGAGGAACTGCACAGTCTATTTCATCCAGAGACTGGAATTCACCAGTGAAGGGAAATCATTGGAGTCAAGTTTCCTTTGACCTTTCTTATGGCTCTATTGAGTATGAATAATATGAAGATGAGATTTTTCTTATACTTGAAAATTCAGATGTAAGAAAGGTGATTTGATATATAAATGGCTAGAAAAAACTGCTGAAGTGAGGTGTAAAGACACTGTATTTTAACACTATTGTAGTAAAGGAGGATTGAGTCTATACTCCTTAATAGTATGTTAATATTAAATATCACAGAGAAGTTTACAAATGATAAACAGTAACACATGTGAAAACCTAATTAATTCTCTATCCCACTCCTCAAGTTATGTATGTATATATATTTAAAATGTCTACTTCAGAATGTTTGAAAAGTGGCTCTATAACCTTATATGACATAATACCACTAATTTATTATTTTTCATCCCAAGTCTTGTAAAACTGAGTAGGGATAGAATTGAGATATTGTGACCTATGTCAATTATTCTTGGGCTCAAGTATTAATGCTGTAACTTCTTTTAATGCTCAGAAGCTGTTTTAAAGTTATCATCCTGAATAGTTTGTTACTTTCCTAATTTTTTCCCTCCGTTTTTGTGTGTCACATTTCTTTTTATTATAGTAAAGGTGTTCTGTTTTGATTTTTTAAAGTCTTAGTGATCCTTGGAGTTTTTGTATTTATTTATTTATTTATTGTTGTTCTGTTAGAGTTGCCTTGGCTTTTTTCCCATTTCTCACCCTTACGCTGCCCCCCTCACTCCCACAGTCAACCCCCCTTCCCACTGTCTGTGCCCATCAGTCCTCTACTTGCCCTTTCCCCTTTTTTCCCCATTATCTCTCTCCCTCTTCTCCTCTGGTTACTGTCAGTTTGTTCTTTATTTCTAAGTCTCTGGTTCTATTTTGCTCATTTGTGTGTTCTGTTAATTAGGTTCTACTTACAGGTGAGATCATATGGTATTTGTCTTTTACTGCTGGGCTTATATCATTAGGCATAATGCTCTCCAGTTCCATCCATGCTTCTGTGAAGGGTAGGAGCTCCTTTTTTTCTTTATGCTGCATAGTATTCCATTGCGTAAATGTACCAGAGTTTTTTGATCCAGTCATTTACTGACGGGTGCTTAGGCTGTTTCCATGACTTGGCTAATATAAATAACACTGCAGTGAACATTGGGGTGCTTAGGTTCTTTTGGACTGGTGATTCAGGATTTTCTTATTTCTAAAATCAGGGAAATAAAAATACTGTTTGAATACTGTGGTCCTTGAGGTATCACTTGGCTGAGCCATTTCACTGGGGAATTCTTCTCATTTCTTTTGAGCTGGTGAGTTTCTAGCTTGGAAGAATATGACCAGCTACTGCTCTCAAAAATTGTAGAATTCTAGCAGGGAAAGACATAGGTTGGTCCCAACCTTCATAATACTTGTTATGTAAACTTTCCACTAAACCACACCTATTATTTATCAGTCCAGGTCTTTTATTACCTTATTCAGAGAATTATGTTTAGTATCAAAGTGGAATTATCTCCAGGTGAGTATAACTTCCATTCATATATACTTTCAATCAATCTTCTAGTTTTCTTATCAAGTTCACCCTTACTTTCAGAACTTATGGGAGTTCAAATATGCAAATTAGATTTCTCCTCAGCATTCCACTCAGCTGGCTTAATATTCTCTTCTAATGCAGACACTATTTATACAGTTTCCAAATATTGTTCTTGATCTCTTCTTTCCTATTTCCTTTTCACTTAATCTTTAAAATTTAGCAGGCTTGTGAGATTGTGGAAGTTAATGAGCCCTCCATAAACCATAACACACTCAGATAACTTTTGTAACATTTGTAATTTTAATATGATAGCATATATAATATACAGCATTATTTATAATAGCCAAGTATTAGAAACAGCCTAAGTGCTCATTAGTGTATGAGTAGATCAAAGAACTGTGGTGCATTTACACAATGGAATACTATACAGCAGAAAGAAGGAAGGAACCCCTACCCTTCATGACAGCATGGATGGAACTGGAGAGCATTATGCTAAGTGAAATAAGCCAGGCGGTGAAAGATGAATACCATATGATCTCACCTATAAGTGGAACCTAATCAACAAAACAAAACAAAAAAGAGCAAAATAGGACCAGAGACGTGAAAATAAAGAACAAACTGATGGTAACCAGAGGGGAGGGGGAGGGGGATGATGGGGAAAGAAGGAGAAAGGGAAAGCAAAGAAACACAAATAGAGGATTCATGGGTGTGGACAATGCGGGGGTGGGGGAGGTCCAGAAAAGTCCACTGACTAGCAAAATGTTTTAAAAGTAATAGGATCATTTTTAAATGACTCACTCACTTTGAAACAAATATACAAAAAAAATTTTATTTTTGCCTCACCTTTCATGTTAATCATACTAGCAACTTCCTCAACTTTATACATTTAAGTCCTGTAGTGAAACTAGAATAATACCTTTGTCATTTTTCTAAGTTGCCTTGAAATGGTAGAAAAACCATAACCTGATTTAATCAGAATTATAGTAGCTTTATACTATCTTATTGTTCAATTTCTTTTCTTATTTGTATTTTAAAAGCCATTCTAGTATCCTGAAAAATAATGTTTACAGTATCAAGACATCAAATAATTTATCTTTTCTTACATTCAGTCAATTTATTTAATACCATTTTAAAGTATAACATAGTACCTTCCCATTCATTTTCTCTTTGTTTCTTTGCTTTAGTACTTACGGAGGTTTCATTCGCCCTGTTCTCTGCTTATAGAAATATGACTTGTGTGCCATTTACACATTCTCATAATGACAGCAGTTTCCATCATTATGCCTACTGCACAGAACCGTCTTTATTTCTAGAGATATCCAACTGTGAACATGTCATGTTGAACCACAACTCCCATCTTTTCCTTGGCCTTTTCGTAATTAAGTGTGCCATTCTTTGAGCAGATTCCCTCAGTCTCTTCATACTGTATCTTACACATATTTTGTTCTATTTTTGAAACTTCAAATCATTTTTTTAACCCCGGTGGACTTTCTTCACTGATTATTGACGTGATATTTTTGTCATTCTATCAGGTATTCTAAGGAAACAAAGCCAGTAAAGTTTATTCAATTTTACCATCAGTAAAGCTGTACACTTAGCTCCTTCAAAAGGCAGGAGGGATAGAGATTAGACTATAACTGCTTTCCAGAAATAATCCCATGATCTGACATTTATTGCTAGGACAGCTGGTAGAGTCTAGTTCCTTATGTCAGGAATAATTTAGCATTTATGTGGCACCTCACATTTTCAAAATGCCCTTCAGTCATTAATAAAACATTCGCCATGACATTCTTGTCAGAGAGGTCAGTAGAACTACCAGTAACTAGGACCATTTAATAACAAAACAGGGAAAGAGCTAGCATAATCCTCTTTGTTTTACGGTATTAATTTTCAAGCATGTAAAATTTAAACATTTATTAAATCCATTAACTACATTGCATTAAATTCATGAAATCACAATAAAGATGATTACTATAAATCCTATTTTGAAAAGTGTAAGAAGTTACAACTTCCCTTCAAAAGCAGATTGCATTCAATGAAGCCTGCGAATGAACATAATGAATGCTCTTTGGACACAATATTATATTAATTCGGAGAGGAGAAAATTCTACAATATCTAACATTGCCCAGAATGAAATAATGTAACAAATTGATTGGAGGTTTAAATCACAATCAAGAAAGACTGTTGTTTCTCAAGTCAGTTTAATGCAAACATGTCAGCTTTTTGCAAATTGATTATTAAAAGTACCCTCATGGCATATGACACATCTGGCAAGTATTAAGTTCTCGTGCACAGCAACCACACAATGGAATGTCTACCAGCTCACACATTATTTTCTGGTGTGTGTGTGTATGAGGTTTTTTCTTTTTTAATATTTGAATCATAATAAAGACTTTGGAAATACACCTTCTATTCTTACTCTTCAATGATTATCTGGGCTTGTTTTTTATTTATAGGAGATTCACTAACAATAGCATTTATTTCTAAATGGAAATGAAAATATTCAGAAATATTTTTTCTTCCTTGGTACTTTTTTGACAAATCCATCCATTTTATCACCAGATGCCAGTTTTCTGGTAAAAAATGTGATCACACTATCACATATTATGTCCTAATATTTATATTTTTATAGGTTAGTCCATTTTCATTCCATATATTTTTTCTGTTTTTGTGAAATTTTGTTTGTGATCAGTCTTTCCAGGCTGTTGTTAATTTGTTAATTCTTTCAAATAACCACATTTGACCTTTTGCATTTTTCTATAAGAAGAATTTTTTTTTCCTGGAATTTGTCAGATAGGGAATAGTTTAGGTTTCATTGACCACACAGTCTCTATTGCATCAACCTCAATTTTTACAAAGAAAATATGGCAGAATTTGGCTTAAATTATTGGGTTGGTCAAAAAGCCCATATTTTTTTCCGTAAAATGCAAGACCAATTTTTTTCATTTTCACCAATAACTTTGTTGATTTGGATATTTTGAGTGTGTTGGCTATCTCCCACGTGATAGAAAGTTGATAGTTCTCAATGTCTCAATTTGATCTTTACCAACTCAATTCGTCTGTCCCATGGTGGAGCATCATCCAGTGAGCAATGTCCAGCACAAAACTTCACAAACCACTTTTGACAGGTTTGATCAGCTGCACTACCTTCTCTACACACTACACAAATCTTTTGTGTGTGTTTCAGTTGTATTTTTACTTCCTTTAAATAATAAAGCGTAATATGCAGAAAATGTTGCACATTTTCTTCCATCTTGAAAATTAAAATGTTAACACAAAGATTCGCCAATTTTGATAAGTTTTTAATTTAATCTTCATTGCATTTTTTCCATTAACATTTAGTTCCCTTTACCCCTCCCTCCCAGCAATCACCACACTGTTGTCCATGTATATGAGTCCTTTTTCTTTTTTACTCAGTCCCTCTATCTCCACCCCTCACCCTCCCACTAACTGTCATCCTGCTCTCCATCTATGAGTTTGTCCCCATTATCCTTGTTAGTTTAGCTTGTTTGTTAGATTCCACATATGAATGAATTCATATGGTATTTGTCTTTCTCTAACTGGCTTATTTCGCTTAGCATAATTTCTCTAGGTTCATCTGTACTGTTGTAAAGGGTAAAATTTTCTTCTTTTTTATGGCTAGGCAGTATTCCATTGTGTAAATGTCCTGTAGCTTTTTTATCCACTCATCTACTGATGGACACTTGGGCTGCTTCCATATCTTGGTGATTGTAAATAATGCTACAATGAATATAGGGGTGCTTATGTTCTTTTGAATTAGTGTTTTGGGTGTCTTCAGTTGTATCCCTAGAAGTGGGATCATTGGGTTAAAAGATAGATCCATTTTTAATTTTCTGAGTTATCTCCATACTACTTTCCACAATGGGTACATCAGTCTGCATTCCCACCAACACTGCAAATCCATGCCAGCACTTGCTGTTTGATGATTTATTGATGATGGCCATTCTGACAGGTGTGAGATGACATCTCATGGTGGTTTTCATTTGCATTGCTCTGATTACTGCTGATGTTGAGCATCTTCTCATGTTTCTATTGGCCATCTGTATGTCCTCTTTGGAGAAGTGTCTATTCAGGTCCTTTACTTATTTTTAAATTTTTCTTTCTTTTTTATTTTGAATTTTGTGCTTTATCAATTTTGGATATTAACCCTTGATCAGATGTATCAGTGAATATGTTATCCCATTCTGTGGCTTGTCTTTTTATTTTGTTGATGATCTCCTTTGCTATACAAAAACACTTTAGTTTGATATAATCCCATATGTTTATTTTTTCTTTTGTTTCCCTTGCCTAGGGAGATGTATCCAGTGACATATTGTCATGAGCAGTGTCTGAGATTTTGCTGCCTATGTTTTCTTCTATGAATTTTTGGTTTGGGGTCTAACATTTAAGTCTTTAAACCCTTTTGAATGTATTCTTGTATGTGGTGTAAAAAGGTGGTCTAGTTTCCTTTTTTTGCACGTATCTGTCCATCTTCAATATTAAATGGTTACACAAAATTCACCAATTTTTATATGTTTTTAAATGCATGCTGATACAACAGCTGTCACCATACAATCTAACAAAATTATTTCAAATGAAGTTAAAGACATCAAGTGCTACTAAAGCCATCATACAGAAAAAAAAAAATTAAACATTTTGGCCAACCCAATATAACTACAAAGTTTCTGGCATAATGTAAATGAGATTCTTCAACTCTAAAATTTTCCCCAAATCACCACTTTCTTCTCATTTTAATTAGAATAAAACCAACCTGCTCGCTCAGTCTTCAAAACTCGACATGATTTGATGTATTTTGACCTCAAGACAGTCTGCCTGACTAGACGTTCTCCATGCATATTGCTATTTTCTTTATGCCTTATTACAGCCAGCTCCTTTCTCTGTCAGGGCCTTTGATCCTTTTGTCCTTCTGACTGGATATTTCCTCCTTCACATCCCTAGTTCAGGGTAGTGTAAGTACAGGTCATTGTCCTGCCACCAGACCACCCTCACCTCACAATATGACACCTAGAGGAGTCATTTTTAACAATCCCCTCCACCACTTGGCTTTTTAAAAAAAATTCCTTAATCATCATGGAATGAAGGGAATAATAATAACAATGGCCAGACAACAAATGCAGACAATAAACACTTTCTTCACTGAACCATATGTATAATTACATAAAAATAAATTAGAAATTAAAATAATAAAATAATTTCCATATAAAAAGGGACATAAGAATTATATTTTATAATATACAGTTATTGAAAAATGAAGAAAATAATATATGAAAACATGGCCATGCTCATGGACTCCAGCATGAAGACCAAGCACAAATGGACTCTAACAACAGGCCTGTCTGCCTGCCCATGAACCCTGGCAGCTGGTCCACCCAATGTCAGTGTTAACTGTCACACTCATAATCTCTGGCATAGGGTGACTGTTGAGTGCTTTTCCATGCCAAAGCCAATCAGCAAAGACTATCAGTATCTATCATTAATTACTTCAAATGTAAATGGATTAAACTCACCAACAAAAATACTGAGTGTTTGAAAGGATTAAAAATCAATAAGATCTGACCCTACACTGTCTGCCAGAGACTCAATTTAGATTGAATGGCACACATAGCTGACAAGCGAATGGATGGGAAATATATTCAAGTGAATGACAAGCAAAAGAAGAGAGTTGCTCTACTCTCTCAGTCATTTTGAACGTGACGGCCACCCAGTATACATGCTCACTCAATAGCATCTACCACCCCCACTGACTGGTGTAGTGAAGTCATCATTGTCCACGCATGCGCATGCCAGTCCACTCTCCTTGGCTGCCAGGTTACATCGATGTTGCACAAACCATTCTTGCTATATTGACAATGGCTGGACTTTTTCCAGACAGACATACACACACACATGTATCTCCATATGCAGATTTCCCTGCCACTGGAATAGAGTGTTCCCATGAAAGCCTTCAGACTCTGAAATGGTGTAAAGCAAAGAGTATCCCTGCTTTCTGAAAGTTTGCATTAGGCAACTTTGCCTTTATGAAAGATCTACATTAGTACAGTAACAGCTTTTTTTTCAAATGTCTTTTGGTTAGCCAAAAGTGGTAGTAATATAGGACCTTCATAAAGGTAACATGGCATAACACAAAGCTTTGTAAAGCAGGGGATACCTGTATACACTTATATGCATGTAAGTATTTACATACTTGAATATGCATGCCTACTCATACATGGATATTTATATACATACATACATGCTATATGTGATATGTACATACACACAAATACACACACACATATTGTGAACTGTTTCATCAAACTGTATATTTAATCCCAAGTACTAGTCACTCCCATAATTATGTCCTGGCTTAATTTTTATTTAATGTTTATATCTACATGAAATGTTATCATTATATCTGTATTATGATGATATAGTTATCATTATATAATATCTTCTCTCTTGCTTTTTATAGCATAAACACGAAAGCAACCTATAGCTGTCCTTAGCTATCTTTTTACTGTCTAGAATGATTCTTGACAAATAGTAGAAATTCTGATTATTTCTGCTATTAAAACATATATGTGGTATATACACTGAATGATACAATTATATGAACACCTGAGCCAACAGCTGTTGCTATGGGAGATGTTGGGAGAGGTCCAGACATTACTGAGGAATAAGAGTTGCCATGTGGACTTGATTTGTCAAGTATGACTGAGCACTGGATCAGGAAGGTATCAGGGATGGAGGATGAAATAAGCAAGAGTGCTAGCACTTTATTTAAAGAGGAAGAACTTACAAGGAAATAAGACATCAATTCTGTGACACATGATGAGAATTCTGGTAAGGAAAGTTTCCGTTTGGTTTAGCAACAGTAATGATGATGGATTTTAAAGAGTGGAAGCCAGCTAAGAAAGTGTAAAGGAATAATTGTTAGATTAGGAAGTGGAAGCTGTTTGTGAAAAAAGCATTTTCTAGAACCAAAAGCTATCAAGAGCCAACACTTGGTAAATACTTGGTAAAGTATATGATCGTCTAATCCCTATTCTGTGCACCTGAAAACAATATAAAATAATGCTGAAAATAAACTTGAAAAACCCTTATATTTACACCAAAAAAAGAAAAAGAGAAAAGGAACCAATCAATAGAGTGATGGCTGGAGGGGAATTTTCATAATGATACTTTTGATAAGAGAGCTGCACTGCTCCACGAGGTAGGAACTGTTCACACAAGCCTTTTAAGTACTAGAAAAGGCCAAATTGAGATATGCCATAAGTGTAAAATTCGCATCAGATTTTAAAGACTTGGTAGGAAGAAAGTAATGCAAGTTGTATATTATGCATATGTTATAGTGAGTGCTTATCAAGGTGATGATATTTTTAATATATTGAGTTAAATAAAAGAGACTATGGAAATTACTTTTAGTGTTTCTTTTAACTTTTTAATGTGCTTACATATGTGGCTTTTATTCCTATATTTCTGGTGGACTGGGATGATATAGAATATGTCTGAATGCCTGAATCACTTAAAGGAGAGAGGTAGGAAAGGTAAAGGAAAATGACATCTCTAAAATTCCCAGGACAAAGAGATGAGATTAAACAAAGTAGATTGGGGTCAATCTTTGAGAGAGGGTAGAGAATTCATGTAGACAAAGGAAGGCTTCTTGAATCATTGGGGAAAAGTCAAGTGTGGATGTTTGCTTTCTGTGTGTGAAGTATGTGCCCGCATTTCAATGGATTGCTTTTGTGTGGTTTGAACTCGGGATGGCAAGCTGTGGTGGACACACCTTTGGGTAATTCTTCAGTATCCCCAGGCCCTAGTGTTCCCACCTCTTAGAATCACTTCTCTTAGCTGTGGACCTGTGACTTTCTCCTACCTAGTCAAATATGACAAAGATGAAAAGATTTTGCCAACGTAATTAAATTCTCCAATCATTATTACTCTATAAGATTTAATCATAAAGGAGATCGTTTTGTGCTGTCACTTAACGATCAGGGGAAAGCCCTTAGAAGAGGAACTGAGACCTCCTTGAGGTAAGATATTATCCTGGCTGGTTTGATGCAGCAAACAGTTGTGCGGAGAAAGCCGGCTTGCCCAAGAAGTGTAATGGCCTCTGGGAACCCCTAGCCCGTCCAAGGCCTGCGAGCAGCCTCTAGCTCAGGACCAGCAGAGAGCAGGGCCATCAGTTACACACTCACAGGGAAATGGCTCCTTCCAACAACCTGAGTGAGCTTGGAACCAGGTTCTTCCCTGATTGAGCTTCCGGATGAGATGGCATCTGGCCAACAGCCTGATTGTAACCTTTCGAATCCCCAAGAGGAGAAGCCAGGGAATCCATGCCCAGGCTCCTGAGTCACAAGAGCTCTGAGATAATAATTGGAGGGTTTTTTTTTTAAATCGCCATGTGTGTGCTCATCTGTAACAGCAACGGAAAAAAATACATAGGCTTTCCTATGAAATAATCTGGATTGTGCACATCAGCCTTCTGGGTGTCCAAAGGGCTGGGTTTAGTGTGAGAGGCAGTGTCTTAGTCTACTCATTGCAGATCCCTTCCCTCTTCTACAAAACAGAGACAAAATACTTTGGCCTAAATAAAATCTTTGTGATTATCTCCACGTCCAAGATTCCGTTATTGTTGAGTTATAATATGTAGAGAATGTCTCTCAATGGTCATTTTTACAAGTTTCAGAGACACATTAAAACTTGGCACTTTTCTGCAAATTTATACTATCTGTAGACATTGGCAACAACCATGTACAAAATAGTGAGTATTGAAAGAATAAATATAAAATTAATATGATAAAAGTTTCATAAAAATCCATTATTTTATTTGTACTTGGAAGCTTGCCAATAATCTGAAGTTCATTTAAGAAAAATCATTATTTTATGTTAATGTTAGATTTTAATGTGTTTTAAAAGCTTTTGGGTTTTCTTTAAAGTGAATATCTCACTGTGAGTATTGAATACTGATACTAGTCATATGACAAATATATTCGATATAAAATACAGCTATTTGTGTCCTTTTAAAATTGCTCCTCAAACCTGCATGATAGAGAAAAGTGCTCCTCAGTCCTACAAGCTGTCTGATTATGAAGTGGGGCACTGCTTCCTTTGCTTTTTATATGGGTGTTAACATTATAGAAGACCTTAATTTTTAATAACAGCATTAGTAGGAGGGTCTTAGACTAAAATGTGCACATACTTTATAAAAAGTCCCTGGCAGATTTTGAACAGTGGGTGATGGTAAATAATGACGGCAGATATCTAGCGGGGTGGTGTGGAACCCTCTATTTATCCCCGTCAGAGTTAATATTTCCATTGATGATCCAGAAAAATAAGTAAAGCAGCCCACTAAACATATCTTCACATGTAATTACATTGAGGGAATGTGCCGATGGAGAAGAAAACAGTGTAAAACAAATAGACTATGACAAGATCACAGTCCACCTCTCTAGCTGTTGACAGTGTAAAACTTCAGTCTAAGAGTTCTGCACACAAATCAGAGGAGAAATGAGTGCCAGTGGGGTCAGTGAGGATTTCATTATTTGGAGCTGAAAAAAAGGAAAGGCATGTGCGAAAGAAATATTGGAATGTGTCAAAAAGTGATTCATCATTGCATAAAAAAGATAACAACACAGTTACATTCAGGAAGGAATAGCAAAGGAACACATCAGTACTTTTTCTAACTTGAAAATGAACTGTGAAATTTGAAATGGTAGATATGCAAAAATTAAATGGCCTAACGTATGAATTTGTTTGGGGTAGGAAAGAAAAACACAAGGCGTGAGTCAGTCACAACATCACTCCTTATATCATATGTTTTAAATATATATGTACATATATATGCTAACATAATAACATCATTTTTATATAATGAATGAGAAATGTTGTGATAAATGTATAGCATATTTGGCACAAAGTAAGGTTTTTCTCAAAATAGGGTCTTACTTATATTTCTCCCTATACTGAAAAGCACATATACTTTTTCTTTTCCTTGGGAAGTTAATATTTCTAATACATAGTTTTTTCTATCCTTCACAAGTATTTATAAACCTATACAACAGCTTTTGCCCTCTTCTCATCAATATTTCTCCACCCCACTCTGTATTCTTCTATGAAACATGACTTTTCACACACACTTAAAGGTGAAGGGTTCAATAGAAAGCATGCACTACGTTTGAAAGCCTTCAGGAATTGAAAGAGAGAGAGAGGGCGGGGAGGGAGAGAGAGAGAGATACCTGGAATGAGCCAAGCTCTACATTTTCCCAGCTGAGTGGCCTAGGGTAAGTAGCTAAATACCTGTGAACTTTTGTTCCCACAATTGGAAAATGGAAACACTGACATTTAATTCAGTGTGTGGAGAGGCTCAAATGAGTTAATGTTATCTGCAAAGGTATTTAATGCATATGAATTGTTTATCAAAAGTTATGGCAACTACATTTCATTCCATTTAGGCAAAAGTAACTAAAGTGCTAGTCATCAGTGGCTAGCCATCAGTTACTACCTCTGTATCCATTGTAATCACACTTTTTATACCCTGCTTCCATCTGCTGCCTGTTTCTACTATCAGCAAGTTGATTGTGTCCTCCTTTGTCACCTGCTCTCCCTCCACGCACCTCAAATTTGTAGGGAAACATGAGAGCCGAAAAAGCAGTTATTGAGGTTTCCCCCTTGAGCAAAGGTTTTTAAAGTCAAAGTCTCGAAAACTGAAAGCAAATTAAAATCATAATGATGAAAATATAAAATGAGATCATATCCTTTCTCTTAGACTTATTGTAGAACGGCACAATCTAAACTTTCCTGTTTTCCAATAATTATCAAAAACTCATCTTTGGAATTCAAAACCTAGGACATTACAAGTAACTTTTGTGCAACTGTTAGGTAACAATTAAGGTTTCTCATTATAGATACAAGAGAAGATGGGAAGGGAAAGGAAGTTAATATTCCAGTTCTCTTCTTCTACCCTTTAGGATTTAAATCCTTTAAGGTGAAGTAATAAAAGTTGTCTAAATTGGCTTATACACAGTGGTACAACCAGACTACACCTGAGGTATCCATGCATTTGCATCCTTTGAAGCAGGTTCATTGACCTTATATCTTTCTTATCTTTCTGTTTTTACAATAGCACCTCCTGGTTGGTATCTGCTGGCTGATTTGTTCACTGTCTGGATAAAAACATGGGTATTTTTTTAACCCTAAGTTGGGTTAAAGCCACAATGATTTAGTAACTTTACAATGTTTGTCAATTACTTAAAATCCCTAACCAGTTATTTGACTATTAACAAAATGAAGTTATGAAATAGCTAAATCCCAAGCCAATTAAATATATATCAATATACCTATTTCTTCCTGAGTGCATCTGTTTTGTTATAGGTATCTAGATAAACCCTAAGCCAATTAAGGTATGTAGTTTGATGTAGGGCATTGGAAAAAAAGAGCTTGTCATAACTTTTGCTGTTTAACTACGTAGGCTGACAAAAATGAATCAATAAATCTAACCTTGCAAAACAATGACTTAATTAGGAAACTGTAGACACTGGTAGAGTACTAGTCCTGGTCTCAGCATTGAGCTGAATGACCTACCGGTTGGGTGATAGTGTAACATTCAAGTTCACTCCTTATTCTCCAACAAATGGATAGAAATATGTGGCCCCACATAGCGAAGCCATAGTCCAAGCAAAAGCATTGAACTTGTCATCAGACACATAACTCATAAGGGAATATGTCTACTCACAAGCCAACATATCCACAGTATGAAATTATTTTTGAAGAGAAAGTGGGTAATTAGGAAGTTTTGGAAAATTGTAGATATTTTTAATGTCTGCTGTTTTCTCCCCTAATAGGATCTGATACTATTCTGAATATATATTAAATAATTAAGTATTTATTTAAGACTTGAAAAAGAAAGCCTCACTTAAAAATGAGAATAAAATAAAATTTGTGTTAATGTGTTAAGATAGCTATACTAGTAGAGCAATATAAAGAGTACGAACAAATAAGAAACTTTTTGTGAAATAGTACCAGCTTGAGCACTGGACTTGGACTTGTCATTATTTTCCAAAGGTGACCCACTTGGATAGACCTTAATTAAGAACTGCGCCCTCATAAAATTGTATATTACCTTGATTACTACGCATGCAACATTAATACTCCTACCCCACTTGCTGTTTGTAAGGGAATACAAATTAAAAAAAATGTTTATTCTAAAGCTATAAAGAAGTATAAAGCTGGAAGGCACGGTAAGTTCATTTCGTCTATCTTTTTATGCGATTGCAATTAAAATGTCTTAAATGATGAAAAATCTCTATTTGAAAAATTTTGAGCATATTTTTCCCTTTTTAAGCAATTTTAAAACAATAAAACAGAAAAGATGTGAGCACTCAAAACATTTTAATGGTGTGTATGTTGTAATTTGACTCATTTATCCACATGTTCTTAAAAAGATGTTTCAAAACTCTTTCAAAATTCTTAATCATTTTAATATCCCCAAATCCTATATATGCCAGATTACTAGCTGTTACATATTGATACATTAAATAAACTTGCTCTTAATTAAAGCTTCTTACTATTCCCTACATTTTAGCTAAAATTTTAAGATCAGAATTTTTAACATATTTTAAAAATAATGAAATGGAATATTTATAAGTTTAACTTTGGTATTAGTTATTAAACTGATCATAGTGATTTTAATCATAATGAAATGACAAAACACAATTTAAATTTGGGGTTAATTTAGAATTCAAAAGTATTATTGTCTCTCTATTTAAAAAAAGTGCTACTTTGGGGCACCACAATTTATGCTTTACCATGTTCTCCCTTACATATCAAATCTCAGTTTTATATTAAACAAGTGATCTTTTCACTATGATGAAAAAATAAAATGACCAGATTTTAGATTAAAAATGATTCTTATAGGGTAAATTACATATATAGTATCACTAAAAATACTGAAGAAAATACTTACAAAATTAGTGACTGAAAAACCAATTAAATAAATATATATCATATTTTAAATATAATTTAAACTTAGGGGTTCATAAAAAAGTTTTGTCTTCAATTAACATTATGACAGTTTTACTTAGGGTCATGTGTTAATTTTTCCCTCGTATTTCAGATACAGTGGCATATTCTAATATACTGGAGATAATAAATTTAATCTTTCCATAAATGTTGAAAATTCAGAAAAGAATAAAAATTACATAAAACTTAAAAAATTAAATATTGAATATAAACTCAGAAAGGTTGTTAACAATTAAGTACATCTGTTTTATTGCAAATTATGTTTTTTTGCAATTGAGTGTTAACATTGCTTTAGCCTTTTTAGTAATTAGCTTTATTATATGATATATTTAAGTTAATAAATGATTTCTCTATTGAAAGGTACTTGTTTGCTTTTGACATTCTAATAAATGAATGGTGGTATCCCATATTTTTACTTGTATTTCTGTCAAGAGGTAAAATGATAATCTTTCCATGTGTTCTTATTATTAAAGCTTAAGTTATAATAATAGACTTGGAAAACTTATCTATAGTGGATTTAATAATTTTTTTATATGGGGGCAGAGATTATTTAACTTTTTAAATACAACATGAGCAAATGATAACTAGATACAGTTAGGCTTTTTTTCAGTTTTGACAAATGTCCACTGAAATCTCTGACATATTTATAGAACATTACTTTCCCTTTGTAGACCAACCCCTCTGCCTTCCACCCTGGGACACTGGTCCTCTTTCTTTCCCCCTCATTTTACAAAACTTTCATATATAATTACTTAAATTCAAGGAATTGTGGCTTTTGAACTTGACTAATTTCCTACTAAAATTATTGAAAACCAAAGGATAAACTCAGTCACTACAGAATAAAGAAACTAAAAGATCTTTTTTTTACTAGAGATTAATTTGATTTTCTAGTTTCATATAAATAGAATTATTAATACAATATGTAATAATTTATATGGTTTTCACTAGCATAATTTATCAGTGTTATATGTAAATACTTTATTTTTATTGTTTCATATTATACCATTACACAGAAATACATTTTGTTCATCCTTCCATTTTTGATGGATATTTTAGTTGTTTTTAAGTTTAATGGTTTCAGCCAAAGCTGCTACAGAAATATGGATACAAGTCTTTGTGGATGAACCATTTTAATTCACTTGTTTATATACTTAAGAGTGGAATGGTTGGGTCAAAAGTTCTATTTTTTTCAGAAATTGCCCCAAAATTCTGAAGTGTTCCAGGAGTCCAACCTGCAGCCCACTGCTCAGAATGGATGTGAATACAGCCCAACACAAACTCATAAATTTGCTTAAAACATTATGAGATATTTTGTGTGTGATTATGTGTTGCAGTATATTTAATTTGTGGCCAAAGACAACTCTTATTCTTACAGTGTGACCCACAGATGCCAAAAGATTGGGCATCCCTGACACCCGTTTTGCACTCCTATCAAGAGTTTCTGGGGGGTCGCCAGTTTGATTCCCAGTCAGGGCACATGCGTGGGTTGCAGGTCAGGTCCTCAGTGGGGGATGCACAAGAGGCAACCACACATTGATGTTTCTCTCTCTTTCTCTCACCCTTTCCTAATCTCTAAAAATAAATAAATAAAATCTTTAAAAAAAAGAGTTTCTATCAAGAGAATCTAGTTCCACATTCTTTTCGATACTGGGCATTGTTTGTTTTGCTATTGTAAAAGAGATTTAGTAATATCTCATTGTAGGTTTAGACTGCATTACTGAAGAGAAATGGTGTTTAACACTCACTCATGTGTTTTTGCTCATTTGTGTATCCCATTTTGTTGTCTCTTCAATTTTTGCTGTTTTAAAAAATAAGGCACTTTGTTTTATTATAATATTGAGTTGAAGATGATATGAGACACATGTCAAATAATAAAGTGTATCTAGAAACATTTTTACCTGGAAACTTAAGGCAGAAAGCATATGTAAGTTTATACATGTGGAATTATTTCCTTAAATATGTAAACAAACAAGACAGTTTACTCTTTAAGCCTTTATGCAATGCCAGTATTTTAAAACTCTAATGACATTATCTGTATGTTGACAAGGTGGTGGCAAGATTCTTATTGAAATAAATCATCAAGAATATTAAAACAATATAAAATGATAGGTAGAATTTTTAAGGCTAAGAATAAAACTCTCATGCAATGCCGTGACACCATGGAAAAAATATGTAGCTCAAAAACAGATGCACTCTGCAGATGGTAGGAGTGATATTCCACATATTGGGTATTGCAAATCAGTGGGAAAAACAGAAGTGTCGATAAACCATGATAGGATAATTGGATATCCATATGGCAAACAAATATAATTAAATATCCATCTTGTGTGAAATATATTTTTTAAAATTCTTGAATATGAAGAGCAAAATAATTTAGACAGAATACAGGATAATGTATTGTTGAGAGATTTAAAATTGTTTAAAGTGACCAAAAATAAATCTTCTCTTAAAATACTAGTGGAAAATAGATATAAATGCAAATAGCTCAGAAATTTGGCAGCAGGTTAATATTCAACATATAAGAATTTACAAAAGCTCATAGACAATGGTTCAAAATTCAACAGAAGAATGGATCTTGTGAATGCAGATTGTGTGCTAGGTAAACCTAATGGCTAATTAAAAATGAAAACATGAAATTTGGTAAATGCCAGCTAAGAAATAACCCTGTCACCCCTATTACTGTATTTACAGTAGTATCCCAATAGTATCTCCAATGCAAAGAATTGAATAGAGGTAAAGAAACAGGGCCGCCATAGATGACCCACATTTTGGAGAACAATTTGGTAATAGAGTTTAGCTGAAAATTCACAGGCCCCACCCCAAAGAAATTGCAGTCATGGGCCTCTAGTGAAATGTGCTCTTGAGCCCAAAGAACCACGTATGATGAAATTAGTGAGTTATATATTTTGTACAGGAATAAATAGATAGGCACTTATGTAAAACAGCTTATGCACATCTTGACATTATAATGGTCAAGAAAACATATTCCAGAATATCTATAATATATTTTTATGCAAAGTTTATAAATAGAACCCTATTCTATATTTGAATAAACATTATATATAAGCTTACTCAGTTCATATGTATTAATTAATACATTTGTGTATATTTATACTAATAATTATATATAAATGGTCTGGTTGAATTCTCAGCAAAATGAGACATTTGGAAATTTACAGAAAGGAGGAGCACTTATTTAGCATATGAAAACTAGGGGAGTGAAACTATCTATAATTAATAGCTTTAATTCTTCTTCCTATTTCCTTGCAGACATATAAATGCTAATAATCTTTTCACCTCTGTAATTGTAAATATGCATTTAAAATTTAACAGCCATGCCTTTGTATATATTTAAATGTTTTATTGTATTTTCTTCTAGAACTTCCTATGTTTTAACTGAGTTAAGTAGCCTAAAACTTGGCACTGAAAAGCTAGTGAATAAAGATATTCTTTATATTTAGCAAATAAATAGAAAAGGTTTTCCACTTAACGACGAGGTAGACACTCTTAATGCTTTCAGAATTCTTCCTTCGGACAGGTGTACTGGAGGTATATGATGCTGTTACTGCTCTACTGGGTCATCTTTGCTTCATCTTTGATGACTTTGCTTCTGCCTATTTCACTGCTTCATTTGTTAGAGCCAATCTCAAAGAGTTTACTGGTTTAATTGCATCTCAAAGCCGTGCCTGCTTTAGTAGGTTATAGTGGTTACTGTGCCATTTTCTTCCTATCTGCAAAATGGGGGTAGTAATAGTAGCAACCGTATATGATTCCAGGGAGGGTGAAATCCATGCAAAGGAGTTAATGCAGGTAAAACCCTCATAGAAGTATCTGTCATGCTTGATAAAAATAAAAAAGAAAATTACATTTATGGAATGTGTCCCAGTCATTCTATATTTTTGAATTTAACTGGGTTTTTTTTTTCTAATAACTGGAGCAAGGCCAGGTTTTTAATCCAATGTCCTCTTTTATTTCACTCCATCATTACTAGATCTACCCTTTTTTGGTTTAAATCTTCCAGTGTTTCTTAGAAATAAATATGGTAATGATAAAATTCACAACATCTCTCTGGAAAAATTATTTCTAATCTATTGTGTTTCCTAAACTTAAGCTTACTGTAAGTTTGAAGCCCTGCCGGCATGAGCTATTCTGTTTTTTTTCCCTCAAAAGTCAAGAAACCATTATTATTTATAAGGATGTCTTTAATATAACCTTGAAACCAGCCTTTCCATTCGTCCTACTGAATTGATGTCATTGCAGAAAGTCTTTAATGTGAAGGGCTTTTCTATGTCATTTTCTGTGGAAAGCCCTTCACGTTAAGGACTTTCATGGGAGCATTTCTGGGGGACGTGCTTCTACACAATGATTCGGGGTAAGTAGGGAAAATATTTTAGACTTAAATGTTTATTCCTTAATTACATGGGTATTATTTTCTTTGATAACAAAAGCAACACCCCAGGCTGTGGGCAGCACTGCATTAGGAAACGAGTGTTTCGCTGAGTGTTTTGTAGCCAAGCTGCCCACATTATGAAACCAACAGTTAAAATCCATTTGAAGGGGCCTGTCACAAGGGTTGTATTCATAACTCAGTGGAACTGTACTGTCTTAAAAAAAAGACTGAGATTCTGTGTCTGGTGGTGTCATATAACACAAACACCAGCATTTCCCCCTGATGTGTTCTGTCTTCATAATTCTGTGGGTAATGATGGATTGCAGATCGCGGCCCTCCTCTACACTCTGTTGTACAACTCTGTCACCTAATACGGTAGTCGCTTCCTTCCGGACAGTTACCAGGCCTAATGTATCTGTGTTTTGCCAGCATCTGGCATAGGGCCTGACAAAATGTGCGTTCTCATAAATATTTGTACAACAGAATTGAGTCCATAAACTGGAAAACAATGACTCAAATGCTCAGAAAAAGAATTGTTTCCATTGGCTTGACTTGTTTAACAGAAAGAAGGAAAATCATAAAATCTTTTAAAACATTGAGAGCACTGCGTGGGAAGACACAGTGTATATGAAAATCTCTGAGCCACCATTGTCCGTTTTTAACTTTTCTTATTGACAAGAGATATAGCCCAAATGAGAAAAATAAGAGTGCACACATTCAGTATTGCAGATTTGACCATTTTGCTTAGGTCTTGTGATGCTCACAGGACACCCCTCAAGTCCACGAATGCACAGCACTTGTTAGGTGACTAAGGCGCCAATCTAAATCATGGCCACGCATCCATGTGTTACCCTTAGTGAGGGAACTGAGCCAGCCACCTATCTTCTGCCTGTCAGCAGAGCTTGTTATCTCCATAAGCAGGATGAATTGAGTGGTGCCATCAGGAAGAACTAATGGATTGTTGTAACCTTACTTCATCCTGCCACGCATTGTGTTTTATTGTTATTCTTACTCACTACCTAAAGTTAGAGCAGCAAAGCACTGTGTATATCATGTTAGCTTTAGTAAATGCACTTATGTTTTTGGTCATGCTTGTTAAGGGATTAAGTGTTAGATTTTAAAGAACCATTAAAGTCATCTTTTAATATCTATTTCATTTGGTGGTTAAAATAATAAGTTTTAATAATACAGCTGACCCCTGAACATCGCAGCAGTTAGGACTGCCAACTCCCACACAGTCAAAAATCTGCATATATTGATCGAGTCCCCTGAAACTCTGCCATCCCTTGGAATCTATGGGGGAATTGGTTCCAGGAACCCCCTCAGACACCAGAATCTGTGATGCTCAAGTCCTTTCATAAAAGGGTGTAGAGCAATGCACCCCGTTGGCCTTCTACACCCACGGATTTCCAATCACAGATCGAAAATACTATTTGGGAGTATGTAAAATACATATGAAGGACTATCTATGTCTTTATTGAAAAAAATCTGTGCATGCGTGGACCCACACAGTTTCAAACCATGTTTGTCGTTCAAGGGTCAACTGTATTTGGGAAATAGGGTTTCTCAGGAATCTTAAAACTGACCTATAAATGCAAATGAATAAAGATTAATTTTTATGGAAGTTAATGCTTCTACATTAATATTTTCCTTGAAAATTCTTTTAAAAAGGAGGCATGAAATACAAAATCTCCATTTTTAAAGATCATATCTGAGAACAAAACTGACAGAAAAATAATCCAAAGAAGTTAAACTTTAAAAAAGATGCAAACTTTACTAGACGTATTCTCAGAACAGTGCTTTCAAAACAGTAGATGGCAGGTTGCTTGTCTTAGTTCAAAGGGAATAAAATCAGCTTGGTTGGCTTTAGGATCTTTTCAAATCCTGCACATTAGTTTGAAAACCTATGTGTGCCTGTGTGTGTGTGTGTGAGAGAGACAGAAATAGAAAAGGGAGCATTTCATCCCAAAGAAAAAATCATTTAGGATCCACAGAATCACATAATTTAAAATAATAGAATTAATAAACTGAGATATCACAATTTAACATGAAATTACATTTTCTGAAGTTGGACTTGGGCCAAGCCTAGCTAGCCATTTAAAAAATCCTTCCCATGTTCTCACTCAAGTAAGATAAAATACTTAAATGCTTTCATTGATTCATTGCCTGATTAATATGTCAGCTTTTCTCTATCTTTTTAAATATTTTATTAAATATATTGGGGTGAAATTGGTTAATAAGATGATACAGGTTCCAAGTATAGAGTTCTATGATACACGATCTGTATATTGCAGCGTGTGCCCACCGTGCAGTCAAATCATCCCCATATGTCCAGCCCTCTTTACCCTTTACTGCCCCCTGAATCACCTCCCTCTGGTAACCACAGAAGTGTTGTCTGTGTCGATGAGTTTCAGATTTATATCACACATATGAGTGAAATCATAAGGTTCTTAGCATCTGCCAGCTGACTTATTTCACTTAGCATGATAGTCTCAAGGTCCATCTCTGTCGCTGCACAACTTTTCTCTTTCTGAACAGTGAATTGTACAAGGCACATAGAAAGAATATAAGTTCCCATGGACCTAGAATTTGGAAAGTAAACAACACTGTCCCTCAGGTGGTTTTAGATTGCTCTGAAATTTAAAATTGAATGGAGTTTGCTTCAATCATGGCTTCTCCTGATCTTTAAAATAAAGGCCATTTCAAATTTTGTTAAAAAAAATAGTCTTAAGTATTGTGAGAAGAGACTAAAAATATGTTTTTAATAAATGTAGTTTATGGAAGATTAGAAAGTACACGATGTTTAAGATGGATGAGTGACTAGATCAAATAACGTGGAGAACAATGTTGACAAGAGTGAAAACAGAGCAGAAACGCTTATGTTGTTTAATTTTAACGTTATTTGTAGGATTTTCTTGCCTTCCACTCACTTCAAGAGTCATGAATTTGAAAGTTTCCTGAAGGCTTCTGATTTTTATGGAGTTCAAGAGCAATAAGCAAGAACGGTGTGTGTGTGTGTGTGTGTGTCTGTGTGTGTGATAAATCCCCTCCAAGATGATCACAGCTGGACCAGTGGAAGATTCCAGCAGCTCCAGTCAGCAGCCCGCAGAGGATATGGAAGAGGCGTTCATGTCATGAGCAAAATCAGTGCCTGGTGATTTCGCTTGAAATATAGCTTCCGCCTTTGATTTGAGTTAAACAAATAACCACAAGGTCTTAAAAAACAAGTGGAGTCAGAATTAGGGGTAGAGACAGAGGCAAGGGAAAAATAAAGGCCAAGGCAGAGGAAAGGTGCTGCAGTGACCGAGTATGGTTACCATTAGCCACATGCAGCTATTTAAATTTCAGTTAATTAAAATTAAATAAAATTAACAATTCAGCTCCCCAGCCATACTTGCTGTGTTTCAAGGGCTCAGCAGCTACACATAGCTGCCACTGCCATATTGCACAGTGTAGTCAGAGAACATCTCTGTTATCTCATTAAGTCCTGGTGCAAAGGTACAGACAGACAGGAAGAAGGACAAATACAGGGGGGTCATAATTAGAGGCTTATATTACATGACAATAAAGAGAGAGAGAGGGAGTGGGAGTTGTTGAAGGTTAGAAGTCGACATCGGAGACAGATGTCATATAAAAAGAGCTTTATAGGGTTCCTTTTATATCTTAAAAAAGAAAAAGATTTACAGAGAGTGTAAACAGGAATAGGTGCAGAAAGAGTATAGAAGACAATCACCTGAGTGGTTTGTGATTAAAAAATATCCATGACTCTCAGCCCAGGATAAGTGATTTGGAGACTTTCACAAAACTAACAACCTAAAAGAGAGACATAGAATTTATAATCTGAGCACCAGAGTGGTGGAACTACTTTTACTTGCCTTTTTAAAAAAAACATACAATGAAAATTTCAGATTTGCTCACCCTGCCTCTTTTCATCTGTATGTGAAATAGAATGACTGCTTCACTGGGGAGGAAGCGAGCGGTGATATGGAAAGAAAAGAAATAGGCTGTAAGAATATCTTAGCAAAGATAAACATTTAAAACACACATGTAAGTTTTTGCCACTTGAAGTTCTAATACTCATCAGTTTTTTATTTATTATGAAAAATGGAATGTGAATTTTGTATAGAAGATGGGTTATTCATTCATTAATAAAAATTTTCAAAGACAGTAATTTATGCATGAGTGAAAGACAATCATCTGGACTTCATACTAAAAAATGCAAAATTTGGAAAAAGAATTTGGTTAAATCCCCAACTAGAGATTTACCACATGAGAAAGTTTGAGAAAGGAAAGAAAATTTTTTTCATTTTTAAAGAAAATATTTAGCTCATTATTTAACTTTACATTTATATATTTGCAGTTTACATATTAAATGGGAAAAATAATAATACAGGCAGGCTTTTAAATTACTTCCAGTCAATATTAAGTATCCACTAAATATTGCTTTTAATTTGTATATAGTCAATATTTAGCAGTCACTAAATAAGTTACTCCAAATGGAAGATTTTTTCTGCATGTTCTCCAAGGATTACACTGGCAGCATATTTGTTTTCTGTATTGTAAAGTCCCGGAAAAAGGGTTTAGATGAGGAAAACACATTCCATGATGATAAACTTGAAAACATCAAGTCTCTTTGGAAGAAAAGAAGTGTAGAGACTCTGAGAATGGCTTGTGTACTGGAAAATATGAATCAATGGAGAAAAGTTTAAGATAATGCATTCAGGAAAAGTTATCTAATTATATGCATGGGAGGCTGGGTTATTAGTGCCAGGTAAGGAAAATGCCGACTATCAAGTATCATCCTTTCTTTCTTTTTATCTTGTGTTTTGAGAAGGTAGTACACATTTACTCTCCACGTTTCATTTATTCTCATTTATTACAATAAGATTGTACTAAAATCTTTTAAAATAATCATAGAAATTAATGTATTAAATAATCTTTACTGAAATACACTACTGAAATTTTCTATTTCTATAGTCCTGGAGAACTTTTTATTCTAAATCCCAACTAAAGTTTTCAATTCTTACATAAATGTCCTGACTCTTTAAAAAGTGTTCTACTCCTCAGGTCTTTCAACCCAACATACAATTTTGAAACAGCTCTGGCTTTTTCTTTCCACTTTTTAAGGTTTTCTCCTCTTGCTCCTTAAATGTTAATGTCTTCTAGCACCTCCTTTGCTCGGCTAAATGCCTGTTTCAGTCTGTTTGCTCCTCTTCCCTGGTGATATTATTCTCTTTAGATATTGATTACATCTCTAATTACATTCCCTCATTAGAACAGCCCTCTAGATTCTGACAGATATCTCAGCTGTCTTCTAAATTGCTTTACTCAGATCTGTGATTTTAGAGGTTACCACATTTTCTTCTTCCTACGTATCTGCTTTTCCTGTCCTTTTTTAGCAATCCCAGTCCAGAACCTGTCCTCCATTTCTCCTCAGTTACCTCTCTTGTTGAGATTGATGCTTCTAATTTATGTTAATACTCATGGAATGGCACACTTGTGGAATAATCTGCAATCTCATCTGATCAATCCTTACCCAGGATTTTGCATGAAAAGATGCCCCCAAAGATTTCACAAATTAATGAATGGAATTAGGATATGAAAATTAAAAAGCTTGGCACTGTACTACACATATTTAATTGTACAACATTATGAATAATTTTCCATAACCTTTTGAAATATTATCTTTACATTACAGATGAAATTAGGATATTGTATATTAAGATATTAAGGATATGTATTAGGATATTAAGACGTTAAGTAAAATGCCTCAGTTCACATAGTTGAGAAATGGTAAGCCTTCAAAGACACACTACTGAGAATAATCTAGAAAGTTTTTTTAAAAAGAAAACAAAAGTTATCACACTAAATATATAAATTCTAAATAAAATATGACTCAAAATTTGGCTTGTAGCTTGTAGCATACTATTTATATAGAACATAAAATGTCAAAGCTTAGAAAAAGTATTCTTTAATGTATTAGTGACATATAAACTAGCAAATACTTA
Source organism: Desmodus rotundus (assembly GCF_022682495.2). Classification (NCBI taxonomy): domain Eukaryota; kingdom Metazoa; phylum Chordata; class Mammalia; order Chiroptera; family Phyllostomidae; genus Desmodus; species Desmodus rotundus. The sequence goes on along the minus strand of NC_071387.1, from coordinate 196,508,852 downwards.
CATATGTACTAGTGATATAAAATACGCAAAAATGAACTTATCTAGTCTTACCTGTTTTGACAATTACAGATGACTTTCTGATGGCTCGTCAGAAAAGTATACTGAGGTTGTTTAGTAGACAACTGTATCATTTTTAAGTGACTCATTTGGCTCCTTTCTTGGTGGTAAACTTAGTTCTGACAAATAAATTATAAGACTGGCCAGGCTGATGATACCTGATTTCAGAACTTCTTTCAAACAGCTTTAATCACATAAAGGAAGCTTTAAAAAAAATCTACCTCATTCTGTGATTGAATTGAAATTGTCAATATCTAGATAACTATAAAGAGTGGAAACAGAAAACCGAAAAAGCACATAAGGAAAATAGAATAGCTTTATGTAGTAAGGGATAAAAAGAAAGTGGTACTTAAAAGCATAAATGGTCTAAAGCATGCCTTTGATGAGTTCAGATCATCATTGCTGATCATCAAATAAAACATTGTTGCCATTAGGGCTTCTCTAATGGCAACACTATTTTCATAATAGCAACACATATATGTTTCAATGGTATCATACTTTATATTTTTGTTTGCTGATGATGTTTGGTATAATAAGGATTAAATGCTAAGATGATGAGCTATTTCACTCTGATCGAATAAAACCATATTCTGGAAGAAAGAAATCCAAGGAGAAATAATTAAAATATAAGAATTCACAGAAAGAGTCTTCCATATATTCAACTGTAGTCTATTAAAAGCAGACTAAAAAAAATGGTTTCAATTAAAAAATCAATAGATATAGTGAGAAGTATAGATTTTAAGAAATATTTATCCAAATATTTCTCAAAAAAAGTTCTTATTTTATTCTTAAGACAAAATTCAGCAAGAAAAAATTACCTAGAAATGAATACAATCTCTGCAACCCAGTTTTCAGTTCTGTCACCATGGCAAGCTATTAAAACCTCACTAGTCTTTGGTTTATTTATGTTTAAAATGTGACTAGTAATACCTACATATACACGGTTTCCTTCAGAATATTGGGTAAAAATTGAATGAGATAAAAACTGTATTTTATTTTATTTTTAAAGATTTTATTTATTTACTTTTAGAGGGAGGTGAAGGAAGGGAGAAAAAGAGGGAGAGAGACATCAATGCGTGGTTGCCTCTCTAGCGCCCCCTACTGGGGACTTGGTCCACAATCCAGGCATGTGCCCTGGCTGGGAATTGAACCAGAGACCCTTTGGTTCACACTCCAGCACTCAATCCACTAAGCCACACCAGCCTGGGTGATAAAGTGTATTTTAAATACATTTAAAAATGATAAATTAAGGAACTCAAAAGTAAATACAAGACAAATTGAAAAGTTATTTGGCATTTTTTGCACTTTTGGGGCTTCAAGATTTCTCATTATATTCACTGAATAATTTAAAGTCAAATAGTATGTTTGAAAAATTATTTTCCTCAAATACCTTATTTTGCAATTTTTCTACCAAAGAAATCTCAGAAACTGCTTGGTTCTATAAGAGATGCTATTTCCACATCTGGAATCAGCAAAGGTTATTACCAAAGCTTCTGGAAACCTAATTTAAACTACTCAACCTGAAAATGTACGAATATATCAGACTAATCAATTTTGGCACAAGGACTCAAGGGTATTAAGGGTCATATTTACATGCATTTGAACACTGCAACCCGAGGTCATGTCACCACCTTTCTGATGCTATCGTAATGTTTGCTCCCCGAGGAAATAGGAGGAAAAGCTGCCACCATGCACTGGGTAGTGTGCTTTACTTCATGCCATGAGCTTCTTCACTGTGACAGCAGGTATAGCAGCCCGCGTTATTTTCTACAAGCATCAAGCCTGGGGATGGTGATGGAAATAAATAACTTATGCTTCTGTTCTAAAAAGTTGTCCATATTTTTGCATTCACCTACAACATTTTCTTCTTGTTTTCTGCACAGGTATAAATATCTGTTTATGACTTATACAGCATTATTTCTAAGAGATTTATACTAGTTCCTGAATCGATAACTTGGAACTTTAATAAGGGCCAAAGGAATTATGTTACTATGATATAATTTGGAACTATAAAACAGGAAACATAATATTTAACAAAAAAGGATTTTAAATTAAAACAATCTACATCCTAAAACAAACAACCTTGATGAAGGCAAAAAATAGAAAATTATATATATATATATATATACATACATATGTATGTATATATATATATATATATGTATGTATGTATGTCATGTTTTGTGTGACATTGATGTAACCTGGCAGCTAAGGAGAGTGGACTGGAATGCACATGCATGAACAATGACGACTTCACTGTACTAGTCAAGGGGCAGTAGATGCTGTTGAGTGAGCGTGTGTACTGTGTGTCTGTCACCTTTAAAGTGACTGAGTGAGTAGAGCAACGAATCAGCATCAAAGTGTGTTTTAAGATTGAACATTCCTCTGTGGAAACTATTCAGATGGTTCAGAAGGCTGCAACTATGGGTGCCTGGCGATTGGCAGCTTCATCATGACAACTAGCTGTCCATGAATCTTATCATATGCAGTTTTTTGCTAAAACATCAAATCATCCAGGTGACTCAGCCCCCCTATAGCCCTGATTTGGTGCCCTGTGACTTGTAGCTTTTCCCCAAAACTAAAATCACCTTTGAAAGGAAAGAGAGTTCAGACCATCAGTTAGATTCAGGAAAATACACCATGGCAGCTGATGGAGACTGAGAAAAATGAAGGGGGTCCCAATGTGCCTACTTTGAAAGTGACTGAGGTGTCATTGTCCTATGTACAATGTTTCTCTTATCTTGTATCTTCTTCAATAAATGTCTCTATTTTTCATATTACATAGCTGGATACCTTCTAGACAGGATATACACACACATATACACACACTACACACATGTATAAAATCACAAATACATATGAATATATACATAAAGTCTCCTTTATATTTATAGTCACCTCTCTGTGTGTGAATATACACACACACCTATGTATATGTTTATATATAAAGTCTTCAGATTCATAACAAAATTATCATATATTGGATGTGCATATCCACTTTTACTCTCATATAGACAAACCGCAGATTGGATTCAGAACAAAAAGGCCAGTGAGCTTGAAGACAGGTAAAAATAACTAGATAAAGTGGAACAGGAAGAGAGAGAGTGAGGACAAAAGAAGCACAGAGCATCTCTGATATGTGCTATAAATGCAAACAGAAAACCTATCTGTAACTAGCTAACAAGAAGGAAAGAAAATTTGGAATAAGTTAGAATTATTTAAAGAAATAAGGAATGGGGAACTTCCAAACTGATGAGAGAGTAATTTACATATACAAAATGATCAACAAAACCCCAAGCATATAATACACTCATAAAAAATACCTAGAGTACCATAAATTAATTCTTTAAAAAAACCCAACTAAACCTTAAGGGACCACAGAAAAGTACTCATTACAGATAGAACAACAAAATGAATGAGTAATGATTTCTCATTAGGAAAAACAGAATACCGAATGGCTGAAAGAAAACAAGTAAAAAATCTTAGCTAGTTTTATTTTCAGTAAAAAATATTGCTTAAATTTAACTCCTTTCAAAGCACATTTCCAGATGACATCTGAAATTATTTTTATCCAGGAAATTCAATACAATAAATACTTAAAAATTTTTCTTAAGTTGGAGGAACAAAATGAACAGTAAGTCAAATTTATAATATGTGATAAAATGTATCAGGAAAGGAATATCTCTATGGAAATATATAAAACTAATATTTTAGCATTAATATTTTTATAAAGTTTTAAAATTATTAAAACCTATTGATTCTTTAAAATAAACTCTTAGGGGGTTTATAATGTAAGAGGTAAAATGAAACATAAGTTCACAAATATTTGGTAGTAAGTTAATACATTTATTATGATAAAGTTTGTAAAAGAATTATAAAATATAATATTATTTTCATATTAAAATCCATAGTTCATCAAAAATAAAACCATATAGATAAGTCAATATAGGGTATATTTACCACAAACAGTCAGGGTAAAAATAACAAAGAAATAAAGAAAAATTGAGATAAATAAAAACCACATCCAAGATAGAAAACTTATCCCAGACATATCAGTCATTAGTTTTGTTTGAATTAAGATTCTCAGTGATAAGCAAAGATTGTCAGACCAGATCACCAAGTAAGGCCACACTACAGGTTGCTTATAAGAAACACATTTTAAATAAAAACAGAGTGGCTGAAACTATAATGTTGAAATATTACAGGGAATACAAACACTAAGCTAAAGTACGTATAGTAACTATATTAATATTTGACAAGATAGAACTCAAGACAAACATATGACTAAAGTCAAAAAGGATATTTTATAGCGAAAGAAGAATCATTTATTCAAGACCGGACACTCCTAATGTGTACCTATTAACAGAAATACAAGAGACATGAAAAAACTCAGAGCTAAAGATAAAAATAGAGACGTCTACAATAACTGTTAAATATTTCAATATCACTCTTCCAGTAATTGATAGAGTAAGAGCATGCAAATCATAAAGACATAGATATTTGATTAGCACCATCAAACAACTTAAGTTCTGTGGATCTAATTGACCTCATTAACATTTAAAGGACAAATACAGGCCCCACTGAAGTACACATATTCCTTTCAAGTGTCCATGGAACATTGAGATAAGATGGTCCATAAAAACCACTCGAGATGAGTGTACATTCATGACTCAAGGAGAGCATATTTTCTGGGCCTTGTTTATTTCCAGTATTCGTGATTCTATTGTGTAGAGCCGTGCTTCCATCTGTTGTTACTTTTTGTCTGAAGAACTACAGGTAAAATTTCTTTTAGTACTAGTTTCCTGGAGATAAATATCTCAAATTGTCCATGTCATATAATATTTACTCTGTTTTCATTTTAAGGGGTATTTTCAGAGGGCTTAGATTTCTATGGTGGGATGCATAGAGGAAAAGGAAAGTTGCAAGGAGACCCTCAGACCACAAGGCAGAGAGAGAAGAAAGAAATTGGATAGAAAGGGCTTGAGCCTACAATGCTGCTCTGAGCAAGCACTGTGTAGGGTGCTGGGAGCCCCAAGAAAGATATTCCCTGAGGAGAGTTACGTATGTATTAGTCAGGGGTATGCTAGCTCAAGAACCCCCAGCATGCTCAATTATTTTCCGGAAACAGTGTGGCTTTGATAAAATACTCTGGTACATCCTGGAATTGTGGCAGCTGGAGGCTGTCAACCAACCGTTTCCAGCACAGATTCTCTCTTGAAGAGAGTTCTCAGTGGAGCGCTAATAGGACGGCCACAGAAACAAACTTCCCTATCCGGATACAGAGCATCTTGGAGAAATAGGGCTACAGCTAATACCTTATTTATAATGCGAGACTGAATGCTTTCTCCCTGAGCTCATGAATGGGACTGTTTTCACCTTTTCTATTAAACATTATGCTAGAAGGATTATATACACTTTGTATGTAATATTCGTATAAAGGTGTGCTATGTTTTTTTTGATAATGTGTTCTCTCATATCTTTAAGAGTGTAAAGTAATATTTCTTCTCATAAATAAACTGATTTTCTCAAGCTGCTTTAGTTTGTTCTCATATTAGCTGTTTTCCTGATCATTTTGATCTTAATATCTTAAGTGTAAGACACAGGCACTAAAAAACAAGTTCAGCTTGCATGCTCGTGGGAATAGTTGCCCTCTCTGTTCTTTGCTCCCTTTCGATCAGGCTGACCCCTGATCAGTGTAGAAATCACTGCTGATAATATTTTAAGTTTTTTTTTGTTGAACTTCCCATACCTTGTAGAGAAGATAATTCCCATTTCCTCCTGAAGGGTGTACACCTCTCTCCCAGTTAACATACCAACTGTAAGTCCTTGGTAACTCTTAATCCCCATATACTGTATGGTCTCCTGACCTCCAATTTTTCTCCCAGACAAGAGACTGCCTTTTACACTCTCTAGAGTATAATCTTCAATCTTGTCTTAAGTAGGGGAGCCACAGTCTCCTGTCTGCATGGAGTGGGGACAGGCCACTTAGGTATAATTTCTTCTCAATTAGACTTTCAGCCAGTCCACCTGCTTTAAAGGTCACCTTCCTTTACCTTTCCAAGTTTACTGCTACCAATTACTATGGCTTATGAAAGCTCCATGGGGATGTATTAACTTCACTCTTGACTTTCTCCACCGCTAAATTAGGATCCTGTCTTCTCAGGTTTACTGCATTTAATCAGAAGACATTTTTATCTCATTAATCCTTTTTAACACACCTAGGCTGTATCTATGCATATGTGTGTGTAATTTTTTCCTGTCATCCTGGGATCTCTGCTCTTCAGGTTTCCTTTGAGGTTTTAAACTAAATAGCTGGAATTCTCCCAGTGCCTGTGACTACAGCCTTTCACTTACCGTGAATTTTGTAATTGCTGATTTTAAGATTGTGAACCCATCTTAATCTGGCCTCTTTTGATGTTCCCCTTTGTAAACCCTACAGGGACCATGTCCCTCCAGAGTAATTTTGGATTCGATTTCCAGACCTCCAAGGGCTGTGCAACACCGGGGTCATTTTTTATTGACACGTTCTCAGCTTGGAACATCCTAAAGTCATGAGCGTTGTGTAAATTCACGTTCAAACATGAAGTTGCAGGGCTATTCTTTTGATTTTTGTGAGAATTTTTTACCCTGCCCCTGACACAAAGTCATGACAAAGGTAAGTTTAATTTTTCTGGTGTTAGATTTACTTCTTTTAGCACCATTGTTACAGAACAGACCCATTGGGGGGTGAACAATATACTATTACCAAAAGGACCCCCCTTTTTTCTGGGGGTTCCCGCCCCCACCTACCAGGTTCTCTTTACCCGGCCAGAGGAAAGATGTCTCTCAATTCCAGAGATTGGTGAAAAGGGAAGGAATTATTTATTTAAAAACTATACAGACTTAGAGTAATGACTATGTCTTCATTAAAATACTAAAGTCCTTTAGAATACCCACAGACACACACAGTCCTCCCTTCTCCCTCTGCCCAGTCTGGGGTACCGTATCTCAGGAAAGGAGGTAGAAGTCCCTGATTCAGGCTCCTGGCACCATCAGCTGTGTGGCCGTCATGGGGTCCCCATTCTGCCAAAGCAGCATGATCCTCTCTCCCTTCTCTGCCAAAGCCATGTTGTCCTCTCTTGGGTTTGGCTGCCACACTTGGGTTTAAATCCCAGCACCAATCTTCCTCTGCAGGGCCATTTCCAACTCTTCTTACCATCAGTTACACCTGCCAACATTCCCTATTCTTCCAGCTTTACTGGAAGTCTGGGCAGGTGTGGCCCCATGGCATGGAGCCAATCTTCTCAAAGCTCTCATGGAGGCCCTGTAACCAAGGGGGGTTGCTTCCTAGTTACATCTTGGGTGGAAGTCACTCCCATCCCCCTGGCTCAAAGCATGGCCACAACTATTTAACATATGTATGAAACCAGTTAAAGGTTATAGATATGTTAAATGACCATGCCAGAGGTTAGCTGCACAGCTGTTGCTACACAAAACAGCTCTGAATGGCCCTGCTCCATGTGTCCCTTCCCCCAGCTCAGGCTTGTGGGGGTGAGGACATCCTATATATACAGATATACTTTTCTAATATTTCCTGGACACCTTGAGTTCTGGACCCCATTACAAATCCCTATTTGGGGCTCCCCTCTTGGCTGCACCCTGTTACACCATTACTAATGACCTTGATGGTACCTACTCTGCAGGAATTTTGTTGGCCTGACAGTACAGTACTCTAACCATTACTATTTCAATAACTTGAATGGACTTTCTTATCATCTTGTTTACTTCTCTCTAGTCTCAGTACATTCCTCACTTCAGGTATCTAGAATTCCCCCTTCCTGTTTTGTAAACTACTGCAAAATTTTTAAATCATATTTTATCTAGAAAATCTAGTTTTTTTCTTTTTTAGGAGAGGAAACAATTGTAACATTGTAATTAGTATCATAAAGAAACCATGGTTTATTTGTGTTTCTTAATAGTGACGTATGTTCATCAAGCTAGAAGACTTAATAGAACCATGGTGTGTATGGACATGCTTTGGAAACCTCAAAGCTTACGTCACTGCTTCTGTTCTTGTGCCCATCAGTCCTTTCGATCTACACTTACACTGGTCCTTGGTTTGTTGCACTAGCAAAGGTTTTTTCAGTCCTCCAAATAAACTCTTTCTGCTTTTTTTCTACCTCTTCATCTGTCTTCCAGGAAATTGTCTAACGCACCTTAGATTCTGTTTTTTGCCTGACATTTACTCCCAGCTTATCCTTTAAGTAAATTCTCTGTAGCAAGCCAGGAGATTTTTGTGGGCTTTTCTGACTTTCATGTGTCTCCTTAGGAATTCAATATTGGTGGTCTAATTGATTGGTGAAGATGTCTTTTCAGTTAATGGCGATGATAGTGCATAGTGACATTTTGAAGCTACTCTGGAAGCTGTCTGTGACATCCATGGCAAGTCTGTGTTCACAGAAGGGACGATTTTGTGCTCCGTTCTGCTCTGTTGACCTTTTACTCAATTTGTCCTTTCATGCCATAAGCCATGATTCAGACATAGATGCTGGCCTTCTCCATTTTTCTAGTGTTTACTACTGGCCAAATAACATACCACATGACAGTGTTGCCTAAGAAGACATTTGTGTGATTTAATGACATTTTCAATTTATAACAGAAATCACTATAGTGTCAAAGACTTTCATTTAGGTGTATACTATAAAACCCATCGATTTAACAATTATGTTCAAGTAAGTATGTTCATGTATATGTATGAAAACGTACACATACATTAAATATAAATATAATTTTTAGAAAATTATATATATATAGTGTGTGTGTGTTTACTGTTTTGTTTAGCTCATCTAGTTTTATGGTTTCAAAGACTATATACTGATATTTTAAAATTTATTATCGTTATCAACACTGTAATTTCTCCTTCAAGCAATTTTTACCATCCGTAACTACTTCATAAACAGACATGAAAGCACTTAATGGACATTTATTGTACATTTCCTATATCTAAATATGTTTATGGGATCTTATTTAATCATCACAAATGTTATGAGGTTTCATTAAACCCCATATTTTGTGAATGAGGAATTCAGTTTACAGAGTTTAGTGTATCAAATTTATCCAACTAGTAAGAGATTTATTTAGAATGTGAGTCCAGTATTTCTTACCAGTAGAGAATGGGTTCACTGACTTATTGACATCCCAATTCTTCCCCATTCTTAGTACTGAGAAGTGAAAACTCAAGTGTGCATGTCGCAGGCCTATGAATAGGTATCGCGATGGCTAATGTCATGTCACAAATGCCTTTTTAAAAATAAATTATATGCGCTCTTAAATCTCTTCAAATATTATCATAAATCTAATATACTTATTCCTTTTTCTACTGATTTAACCTCTTCCCAGGAAATCAAACATGTTTCCACGTAGACGGATGGGATTTGTAAAGGGGAGATCACAGCTGAGACAAACAAGTGGGCAGGCGTACCCACGATTACAGAAACATAGTTAATTCCTGCTCATTCGCATGCACTTCTGTGTCCTGACACTTTTTTGAGACTGACTCTCCCCAGGTAGCTATTTTATGGTCTTTGATTTTCAAGAATGTTCTTTGCTGAACTATCGTTATCTTCTCAGCTGACCTCACCTGTGGTAGATGGAAGGTGGTAAAGCAGAATGGCTTTCAGCTTCCACGGCGCTTTTCGAATGTTAAATTCACAACGGAGCTCTCCCTTGAACACACGTTATTACCAAAAATTAGATGCTCCATCTTTACCTTATGAAATCTATTAATGCGGTTTTGCTCTTGAATTTACTTTATAACTTCTGTGTAATTTAAAGTTTTTTAAAAAAATTTGAAGAAAAATACAGACTTGGGATTTGAGATTAACATATTTTAATACTTTTTATTTCTTTGCTTTAATTGGAACATTATGTGACTTAAAAGGTGATACACAGTATATGATCAAAATTATATTATCAAAAATGTTTTTCTGAAGTTCAGAAACACATTGTGCATATGTTTTAGATCAGGTCCATACATATCTTGTTAAATGTAAATGGTTAAATTACTGAAATCATTCTCTGGACTATTTATCCAAATGAATATAGAAAAAAAGTTGTAATATCTTTTAAAAGCATCATATTGAGAAAGCAAATGGGCTGAAACATAATGATTTATTTTACAGAGAATTATATTCAGAACCAGATCAATATAAGACAAAGAGTTAGAAAGACTTAAAAATACAAATTATTTCCAATATTAAAAAATCGTGAAAGACAAAGAAGCTATAATAAAGCTCAAATTCTGAATTAGCAATATAACCAGCTAACTTCAATGAACCTGTTACTTGCTTATTTGCTCTATGGAGAGGAGATAACACCTTCTTGATCTTTCTCACAGTGATTCTGTAAGATCAAAGGAGCTGACAAGTATGACAATATAAACTATTATGAAGAAATCCAACCTCCTTAACCGCTTTATGCTGCCCATTGTGATCTGGCCTAAAGCTATGTTACCTTCTTAACCTCCAAACTCATTCTATTAAACAAAGTGTGAATTGCACTCTTATTGTATTATGTACTATTGCCACAACCGATTGCAGCCTTTTAGATGTCCTCGTCTGTGCACCTGTCTCCCTCTTGAAGGTGTTTCTTCATCTTAATATTCATTTCCATAGCTGATTGTGTATCAGTGTGCAGACAGGAAAACTGAAACACCTGTGGACTTTTCAAGCATATAAATATTTAGTTACACATTTGTTTGGAAGGCCTGAAATTGCAAAAAAGGAAATAAACAGAGGTTTCACAGAAACATGAAAGGTGCTACCACCCTGGCTGGAGACCACAGGTCCACATTTGCCGCTTTGCACCAGGAGCCTTCCCTGCTACCACTGCTGCTAATGGTGTCGGAGCTCACACTTTCCTGGAGGTGCCCAATCCTGCTGTTGATTCTTCAGCCACAGTCAGAGCAAGAAATGCCCTTTTCTTTGTTATATGCCCTTCTCATTACATATCAGGGATTCCCAATAACGTAACTAAGTAGAAATCAGCTGGTGAGAGAGTCTAGGAAATAAGCTTTGTAAATTCCCAGCGCCCTATGACACTTCGGAGAAATAAGGAGTATGGGAACTGAACTTGGAACCCACATGCAGGATCTGTCAGAGTACCTGTGCTAGTTTGCTAAGGCTGCTGTAACAAAGTACTATGGACACTGCGGCTTAAACAATGCAAACTTACTTTTTCATAACTCTGGAGACCAGAAATTCAAAATGAAGGTGTGAACAGGCTTAGTTCCTCCTCAGAAGTGTGAGAGAAGGATACACTCTACACCTCCTCCTTGACCTGTATGCACATAGCTGCACAGACTGTCTTCCCTCCATATGGGCCTGAGCCCAAATTTTCCCTTTTAAGAAGGACACAAGTCATGGTAAGAAGGAAAAATTGGGACCCATCCTGATGATTTCATTTTCATTTGAATATAAAATTCTTCAAATTAAACTCTTTGTTATAAATTGAAGATAAAAAGTCAAACAAATATGTTACTCTTTCAAAAAATGTGTATACAACAAGAAGACAAATCAATGATCACACCCTGGCTGGTGTGGCTCAGTGCATTGAGCACCAGCCTGTGAACCAGGGTTGCCTGTTTGATTTCCACTCAGGGCACAAGCCTGTGTTGCAGGTCAAATCCCGAGTGGGGCATGCGAGGCAACCACACATTGATGTTTCTCTCCCTCTCTCCCTCCCTTACCCTCTCTCTAAAAATAAATAAAATCTTGGAAAACAACAAAAAAAGATCTTCTTACACCTTAACTGTTGCTCTTAGATAAATTAAATGCTTTGGGAGTAAAGGTAGCATGGTCAGAGAACTTCACTTTCTACAGTACTCGTTTCTACTCCCCTCACAAATTATCAACCATAATGTTCATTCCCCCAAAAATATCCTCCACATAATTCTCTAGTTATACATATATACACACACACACACATATATATACACATATGTGTGTATGTATATATATATATATATATATATATATATATATATATAGAGAGAGAGAGAGAGAGAGAGAGAGACAGAGAGACAGAGAGAGACAGAGAGAGACAGAGAGAGACAGAGAATGGACCTGAAAGTATCCATCCAAATAATATGAAAAAGAGACATTTATTGAAAACAATATAAGACACAAGAATCATTGTACATAGGACAATGATGCATCAGTCCTCTGCAAAGTAGGCACATTGGAATCTCACACAGTTCTCCCAGTTGTCATCAGCTGCCCCATTGTATTTTCCTGAATCTCACTAATGGTCTGAACTCTTCCCTTTCAAAGGTGATTTTAGTTTTGGGAAAAGCCAAAAGTCACAGGGTGTCAAATCTGGGATGTAATGGGGCTGAATAACCTTAGTGATTTGAGGTTTTGCCAAAAAACTGTACAAGACATAGTGCATGAGCTGGTGTGTTATTATGATGAAGCGGCCAATCACCAGTGGCCCATAACTGTGGCCTTCTGAACAATTCCAACAGTGTCCACAGAGAAATATGTTCAAGCTAATGGAAAATTTGATGCATATTCATTACTCTCCTCCCTTAGTCACTTTGAATGTGATGGCCACACAGTACACACGCTCACTCAATGGTGTCTACCACCCCCACTGACTAGTAAAATGAAGTCATCATTGTTCACACGTAAGTATTCCAGTCCACTCTCCTTGGCTGCCAGGTCACATCGATGTCGTGCTGTCATACAAACCATTCTCATTACACTAACAATGGCTGGACTTTTTTCTGGACAGACATCATATGGTTATTATGTTTTAAAATTAAATATACATATTGAAGAATGATTAAATAATAATTGGAAGAAAAAGATCATCAAGAACTTGGGATGAATTAAGAAATAATGACATTAAGAAAAGTTGTACATATGCAAGTTTTATTATATTTGGCATTAAAATAAATTATAAAATTCTGGTTATGAATAATCTGATTTAAATCTAAATTACATTATCCCAAAGCCCTGTAGATTTTTTTGTTAAAATTATTTTATTGTTGTTCAATTACAATTATCTGCATTTCTTCTCCACCCTCTACCCCTCCCAAACCAAACCCACCTCCCTCCCCTGCTTCTACCCTCCCCCTTGGTTTTGTCCATGTGTCCTTTATAGTAGTTCCTGAAAACCCTTCTCCCCACTGTCTCCTCCCCACTCCCCTCTGGCTATTGTTAGATTGTTCTTAACTTCAGTGTCTCTGGTTATATTTTGTTTGCCAAAGCCCTGTAGATTTTATGGTATGACTTTTGAATAGAACATTGAAACTATCAACATATATATCACATTATAGAAAAAACGATTATAATTGTTATGAATTAGTTAAAATGAAGTGAGAAAGATGAGAAGAAAGAGGAAAAAAGATAAAGCAGAAGAAAAGTGAGAAGAAGGATAGGAGTGGAGAGAAATGTGTAAAGAAACTTTCATGCTCTTAAATCACTTATTAAATTTGTTCTGCTTAATGAAATGATCCTTTTGTAAAGATCTGAGAAAAGAAATAATTTATAGTCATAAATCTTTCCTCCCAGAGCATAACCACTGAGAGAGCCCAGGGCTCATAATGTTTTATCCAGGTGTCATTATCTTTCATATACACATTTTAGCTATATCTCAAATCAATCCAAGTGAGAATGAACTGAGAGGCAATAGATTGTGTTTGTTAGAGGATTGCTAATAGAGTCAGAAATTTGCTACTGATTCCTTCCCCTATCAGAAATTAATCAGATATTTTTAAGGCCTCTTTGGGTCTTGGTTTTCATACTTGTTAAATGAGGATAATAATAGTATCAATTTCATAGCATTGTAGCGAAAATCAAACACGTAGAGTCAATAAATGCTGTCATCCCAGCCTAAATCATCACCATCATCATCATCGCCATCGTCATTATCATTATCCAGACAGACAGAATCCAACTAAAATTTATGAGGATGCAAAACAGGGAAAATGCCATGATTTCCAATAATGTTGTGAAACACTGAGATGGGCAGCAAATACCATCCTCTTTATGTCACTGAGGACAGCAGTATTCCAATATATGGGATTTACTTGTGAAAAGTTCTTGACTACATTTAAAAACAGTCAGATGATTTTTTTCTAAAAAATTCTGACAAATTAAAAGACCCAAAATGATGCGTAAATACAAAATAATGCCCATTAGATTGTCGTTCACATATAGAGATGGAGATAGATAACCAAAAGGAAAACTAAGTGTAACGTTGCCTTGTATTATATTTAATTAACATAATGCATATTGTAGTTAATCATAATAAATGGTTAACACAATACCAAAATTCTATGAAAATATTTTATCTTAATTATTGAGAAATTTGGAATGCCAGTTGTTAAATTGTTTTCTCGTGCCATGTTTTTATTGCATATGAGAGATCTTTGCATTTAGATATGAGTAAATAGTTTGAAAAATATTTACTAAAATATTAAGGTTATGCAAAAATATGCATGTATTAGGGTCCCTGTGCATGGCATATAGTAGACCTGTGTGTGTGTGTCTGCCTCCCCACTTACACACTTACCTGGCATTTTCTATTAGCTCAGAATTCAGAGGGCCACGAGCATGTATGAGAATATCAAAGGATTAATGCTTAATGTTATCTTATTTTATTTGTATCGCTATTCATTATAAAATATTTTATTAAACTAACACAACATTTTCTTACAATTTCAGTGCCTTAATTATATCCAACTTATACTTTTTACTGAATGAAAACTTTATATTTAGTATAGGCACCCTGTGTTTTTATTTTATAGACATCTATGTTATTTTCTTATTATTTTCAAATATAATTTTGGTTTATATCTCTTATTTAAACTTTGAAAGCAATAAACAATTTATTGCCCTTGTAGAAAAATACATTTTCCTAATTGTTAATTTTTATTTTTTGGGGGGTGCTTAAATAAGATGGTATACATTTATCTTACTCTTTTTAGTTTCCACTCAGTAATTAGAATGATCTAGTTTTAAAATCAATTATGCATAAAAGAGAGATGCTTTGTTGGTAAAATCAATTTTTGCTTGTTTCCTGATTATCATCCTCTCTTTTCTTTGAAATCCTAGAGGATTACACTTCTATATTTTCTGGCTATTTCTTCTCAAAGATTGAACCCCCTTTGGATGCCACTGGCATAAAACTTTCCATTAATCTATGTCATTAGCATTTTATTCATTTTAATACCCAAATAAACGTTTTTAGAATAAATTGCCTTTAGACATACACTACATATGCAACTTAAGCTAGCCTCTTCTTCTTTTCTTAAAAGAGTGCTTATAATATCTAATTATGCTCTTTAAAATGGGATGAACCAATCGACCCCTGGTGGCATTGCTGAATGGCTTAGTGACTTTCTATAAAACTGGCTCCTTAAAAACACTAATGTAAAACAATGTGATTTTTCAAACTGAGCTTTTCTTACTTTTGCCAGCATGCTCTACAAAATAACTATGTTAAATACATTTAACAAATATATGACATTTTTGATCTAAAAATAAGAAATGTATTGGTTTAAATGTTTTATATATTCATGTTTAAAAGTCATCAATCCAAATTATACATTCATTTGAAATTATATGAGGGATTAAGTAAGACCCTTAAATATATATTATTAAAAATGAAACTAACATTTTGAAAATAAAGAATAATGTAAATAATTTGCTTACCTCTGTACTGATCTGGGTTATTTAGACATTTATATATATATATATATATATATATATATATATATATATATATATATATACACACACACATATACAATACACACAGAGGTAGACAAAAGTAGGTTTACAGTTTTAAGCATACAACACACAAGGTTATTCTTATAGTATGATTTGTTAATTATTGTACTAGTTTCCACATGAACAACTGTAAACCTGCTTTTGCCTACCTCTCCCTATATGTGTATGTATGCATAGGTACATGTATATACATCTTTATTTAAATATATTTAAATAAGAAACAATAAAAACATATCTGAAATGTTAGTTAAGAATGACAAAATTGAGGAAAAGCTCCACCTGGACACACACAGATGCAAACATAGAGATCATCAATTTTATGCTTCCTATTTATTCTTGGCCTTATTAAAATATAATAACAGGTAATGGAAACTGATATAGTCTCCCTTTACATACACATAATACTGCATTTTTAAAAATATATTTACCACCAAGTTACTCATAGGTTTGCTTTTAGTTCAAAAACATACATAAATATTACAATACCTCAGGTGTTATTTACTTAGGTGATATGCCAATTGCCAAAGTTCTGCCATATCAAAAGTTGATATGGCGGAACCCCTCCGCCACACATACATTGGGCTCGCTCCAGGAACACTAACAGCGCTGCAGCATGTAGGCTCCCTGGGTCGCCGCACCCCAACCCCACACTAGCACGGACAGCCGGATCAGCAGACAGCCACCACACACTTGCACAGCAGACTGCTCTGAGCCTGCCCCTCCCAGCCAGAGGGTGGCCCAACACCACACATGCCCACCCCAACTTTACTGGCCTGCCCAAAGTGCCCATCACTCAGTCTACACAGAGATTGCTTCAACACATATCCACTTTTTCTAGATTGGGAGAGACAGCTATTTCTAATTCATAGGAACAAACACAGAAAGTCAAACAAAATGATAAGACAGAAGAATATACTGCAAATAAAAGAACAAGAGACCAGATAAGAAATGGAGATAAGTAATTTGCCTGATAAAGTATTCAAAGAAATGGTCGTAAGGATCCTTACCAGATTTGAGAGTAGAATAGAGGAACTCAGAGAGGACTTCAATAAAGTGTTAAAATATAATAAAGAACCAATCAGAGCTGAAGAATACAGTAACTGAAATTATATATATATATGTATACATACATACACACATATACGTATACACACACACACACACATATACATACTAGGGGGAATCAACAACAGATCATTTAATACAGAATAATAGATTAGTGACAAGGAAGGCAGAATAATATAAATCACCCAAATAGGAAAAAAAAGAATTAAAAAAAATAATAAAACAAGATAATATAAGGGACCCCGGGGACAAAATAAATTGCACTAAACCTTAGTACTCTTAGTGCAAGAAAGGATTGACTGTAGTGTTTTGCCCTTCAGTTAAGAGGTCATGTTTTAAACTGTCTACACCACTGTATGCACAAGAAACTTTCATAGTAGGCAGACCATTGAACTGGCATCCCTAGAGCATTTCTGCATTTTGTGACACTTGACTTAATGAGAAGTATCTTAATTTAGAAGGTCCAGATTCTTGCTCTTCAGGTTTAAGAGGGACTATGTCATCAACATGTTGGAGAGAACAATAGCATCTGAGATGGTAAGAAGTTGTGCTTTCTAGAGACTCAATTTTGGATCAAAAATGGAGTGAGAATGCATTCCCTAAGAAGATAATAAAAATAGGTACTGCTGCCACTGTCTTTTGAAAGCATTTTCTCTTACTAATTTTTGTTTCAAGGAAGGAAAAAATTGATTTCAGCTATAGATACACAAAATATAAATAGCTGTATTAATTTGTGCAAGTGGGGAGGCCACATCTGGGTATTATCTGTAACCAGATTCAGCACTCAATTACGGTGATGATTATCTGTCATTCTCTAAGTCCCATCTGTCTGTTGAGCAACTGAAGTGGGTAATTTAATATGAATGTGTTAACAATCATCACTTTTGTGTATTTTAAGGGTTTAACATGGACAAATCTCTGCCGTGCCACCAAAAATAATCTATTTGTAAGGGTTTTTGTGTGTGTGTTGTTGGTTATGATTTTTTTCTTATGGAAAGTAAGTTCTCCGGATTTCCACCCAAATCTTCTTCCAAAATAGATACCCCCCAATAAAACACACACACATACACACACACAAATTTGGGATTACATAAACCAAGATGAAATTTAATTGGCCAGTCACAACTTTTGGTGACCAGGGCTCCATGAAAATTAGGAGCCACAACGCATTTCTGGTTCAGACTGTTCTAACTGTCTTGATTCTACTGGCTCTTCAGTATCTACATTCACTTTGTCTCTAAGAGTTAATTCTTACCAAAGGATGTCTGTCACTGAGATCCTTCTATCCTCTGAAATAAGGAGGTCATTTTAACCTTTGTATTTCTTTTTGGGGGGGTATACATAAACTTATTTTATTTTATTTTTTATTGTTCAAGTACAGTTGTCTCCATTTTCCTCCACCACTCTCTCCCATCCCACCCACCCCCACTTCCTACCCCCAGTCCTACCCCTTTTTGGTTTGCCCATGAGTCCTTTATACACCTTCCTTGACGGCTCTTCTCATTCTTTGCCCCGTTATCACCCTCCTCCCTCCCTTCTGGTTACTGTCACTTTGTTCTTTATTTTAGTGTCTGTGTTGCTGGCCCATTTGATTTGTTGATTAGGTTCCACCTATAGGTGAGATCATATGGTATTTATCTTTTACCACCTGGCTTATTTCACTTAGCACAATGCTCTCCAGTTCCATCCATGCTGTCGCGAAGGATAGGAGTTCCTTCTTTCTGCTGTGTAGTATTCCATTGTGTAAATGCACCATAGACCCTAGTATTTCAAACTAACATCACTAACTATAACACTCAGAATGGCTAGGATATGGTGAAATAATAAACAACCCCAAAATCTCAGTGACTTGACACAAACAAGTTATTTTTTATTAACTCTACATGTTCAATGTAGGTCAGCAATATTTAAAGAGACACAAGACAGAGGATGAATTGCGATCTGCCTGTATACACACCCAACAATGCCTGTGTGAGTTGTGCATTAACCATTAAAACTTCTACTTATATTGAATTGGATAAAGATTTTACTTGATTTTGATTTGTTAGTTGCACAACCATGATCAACTTTAAATGAATTTAGAAGCACAATCCTGCAAAGTTCCTATAAAATTCAGAACTAGAGTATTTGTGAAACAAGCTAATATATACACAACACCCAAGTAATTACTAAAGATTTTTCTAAAATATGTTTGTTTTCCCATCATCAATATATTTCTTGTGTGTTCTCGCAAGAATAAGCCTTGAAATTGGGTCTCAATAAAGCAACAAGGTAAATCTACTCTATCATTCTTAATTTCAAAATTCTTTGAATCCCTTTCTCTGAACTATGGCAAAGGAATTCTGCCATTTTCTAACTTACTCTACTGTGGGTGAATGTTGAATTCAAGTATTTTATTTACCAGCTCAACTCTGCTTTTGAGTCTCTTTGTTAAGTGCACGTGTGTCAAAACATGTGCAATTGCACTGTATCAATAAATGTACAAATACAATCGTATTTCCTGCATAAGCTTTTCCACAAAACATCCAACTGAAGCAATCAAATCATCTACATGAACTTTCCAAATCATCTTTCTTGTGTACTGGCCATACAGTGCTCTGGAAGTGACAATTAGTGGAAATCACGATTGCTTTTTCAAATATTTATTTAATTAGAGAAATAATCTTCTGTTGCCGTCTGGAATTCTTGATTGTTTAATGTTTTCAAAGAAGTATAGGGGTGTAAGATAAGCCTGAAAGTTTCTGTTCTCTTTTTTTGGAATGCAAGTGCCTCATAAGCTTTGATTGGCAAGGAAAATGACCCATTGCCAGGCACAGGACTACATCAAGAGCCAGGCCAAGTGTACTCTCTGCCCCCCATCCCAAGCTCCTTTTTTTAGAGATCTTGGTTGATTTTGGTAACTGACCATCTGGGCAAATTGGTTTTTTCTCTTCCTGAGTTTTAAATTTCTGCTCTTATGTTTCAAATTCGTGGATATACGTGAGCCCTAGAAACTTTAGCCCCCATCTTGACTCCAATAAAAGCAGAACCACAAGCCTGCACACATTCTTTCTCTCTATTCATGCTCTCTCTCTCTGTCTCTCTCTCTCTCTCTCTCTCTCTCTCTGCTTGATCAGTAATGGTTAGCTCCAGGTGTTCTGGGTCATTGCCATCTTTTCTGTTCCAAAGTTTCCTAATGGTTATTGCTGAGGGCACCTTGCCATCACAATAAGAACAACAAGGGCTGGTCCAGTCAAAACACTGGCCATCAATATCAATAGGCTGAGACCAGAACAAAACAATGAGTCTGGAGGGGATTTCTCTCTTTGCTTTCTGTCTCTTTCAGAATGTTGATAATGGTATCAAACTGCTAGTGAGACTTTACATTTATTTTCAATGGTATTCAAATATATTGAGGGGAGAAAAATTGGGACATCCTAAATCAAATCAGAGCAGGCCAGAATGTGGAAGGAAGAGACAAAATCGGTTAATCAGTTGACCACTGCCAGGAAAACCAAAAAAAGGCTGCTTACATTCCTGAATGTATACTGATATTTTGAATTAAATTTCAAGTGGTTATTCCTCAATTATCTAGAGGGTATATAGTCAAGTAGCTGACCACCAGACACCTCCACATATTGATTATACATGATCTTTCGGCTTGTTGCTCATAACCAATCCTAAAGAGCAACTGCCTCTTCCTTAAGGACTATGAACAGCTCTAGCCCTGACTTACCCTCTCCCACCCCTTTCATCAACATCCAATGTAAATTTTCTTTAAAAAGTCCCATGTCTCCCATACTGTTTCCCTGGAAGAGGTGTGCCAACCCCAGGACTGAAGGACTGTGGACACGTTGCCTTTTCCACCTGGCCCTGGTGCTGCTGGTTTCGACTGCATCCCCCAGACTTGGTGCTTCTCTTTTTTGTTTAACATATTATATTACATATATTTTTACTTTCCTATATTGTAAGCAAAGTGTAGCCTCTTTCTATATAAACAAAGAGTACAAAAATGCCAAAAACTGTCTTAAGAGTGGTGCAATGGCTTAAAGGCTACATAGCAAGAAAAAGGCATATTTATAAAACATCTAAAGAGTATTTAAAAAGAAGGGAGAGAAATTCAAAGGGAACATGGATAGAATCTCAAGATTGAATATTGATCCATTATAGTTTACAGAAGGTATGTTGAAGAATGTGGTACCTGAGCTATGTAACAGTTGATAGGTAAGTAAGATTCTATAAAGAGTAAGGTGGGGCTGGATTGGAACAGAAGTGAGAGAAAGGGGTTTGTGCATGTTTATATAGTAAAAGTTTAATTAATAGTTATGGCAATTTGCATGGATTCAAAGAATTTTAATACACTTAAACAGAATTTTAGAATGTATAAACCCATATTCACTGAACTGTTTTTTCCAGTGATACAATAACAGAAGCACCCTAACGTAAATTATCTCCTGTTGTGACGGTCCAACAGTGCAACACCCCACGCTAGTGGATCAAGCATTCATTACCTTTGTAATTGATTAAGACATTCTTTCTGTAAAATTATGTACCTCTTTTTACTAACTTAACCTACTCATTTGTTGCATTGACATGAATTAGCAACCCGGGAATCTTGAATTAAAAAAAAATATGCTGCTTTCATTTCTTTACTTAATTTATTATCAAAGAAAGGTATAATGTGGGAAGCAAAGACATAATAGCCTATGTAGAATACACAATCACTACCTAAATCCTCCAACAGATGAATTTGAATTGACATTGAAAAATTAGCTTCTAGAAAGTTTTTTTCTGACTGGTTCCCTATAGTGTACTATCTAACTTTGAGAATAGTCAACACTAAAGAAAATAAAACAGTAGGAAAAGACACTCTGGTGAGTTGAGTCAATTTGACTAAGCACTGGCTTTACTCTCTTTTCTTTGCCAGCACTGGAAATATACTTGCTGCAAAGATAAATCAGGAGGTGTGTAGCTTCCTAAAGGTTGGTCCTATCCAATCTCTATCCATCAGAGCGAGTGAGGGGTGGAGGAAGTTCTGACATGGTTGAAGAAACACAAATAGAGAACTCTGATTACTTTCAGGTTGAACAGCTATTACAGTCTTGACCTTCAAAATTCTTCAAGATTCTAGAGAAGTAGCTATCAATGATTTCCTGACAATAACAGATATGTACTAAAACATTTTTAAACAAAAGAAATGCTGAATATTCTCTCAAATGTACCAGCAGCTTAATGAGTCTTTTAGAGTCTTTTCTTGATTTTGGAATGACAGTGATATCTTCTTCACAGGGGTGTCCAACCTTTTGGCATCTCTGGGCCACACTGGAAGGAGAAGAGTTGTTTTGGGCCATACATTCAATACACAAACACTAACAAAAACTGATGAGCAAAAAAAGGTTCTAAGTAAATTTATGATTTTGTGCTGGGCTGCATTCATAGCCATCCTGGGCTGTGGGTTGAACACCCCTGTATCTACAAGCATTTTCTTAAGAGGTTGGCAGAATTGAAGCTGAAAATAATTTTTATATATAAACTATGTAAACAAAAGGAGAAATTATGTAATTTATATATAATATATAATGTATAAATTATTTGTATATAAATACATAAATTATATATAAATTATTTGTATACATTTATATTTTATATACATTATCAACTAATTTATAATGTATAAATTATTAGCTCTGGCTGGTGTGGCTGAGTGGATTGTGCACCGGCCTGCAAACCAAAGGGTCCTAGGTTCTATTCCCCATCAGGCACAAGCCTGGGTTGCGGGCCAGGTCCCCAGAAGTGGGGCACATGAGAGGCAACCACACATTGATATTTCTCTCCTTCTCTCCCTCCCTTCCCCTCTATCTAAAAATAAATAAATATAATCTTATAAAAAGAAATTATTAGTAAATATTAGACAAAGTATAAGCAAATATCCGTGTTTGTTCTTACAGTGATTTAAAGATACACATTAATGGGAATTAAATAATGAAACAATAAAAACATATTTAAAATGTTATTTAAAATGACAGAATGGAGGACAAGCTCTATCTGGACACGTGCATATGCAAACATACAAATGATCATTACTTTATGGGATTTAAATATCATTAGGTCTTGGAATTGTATCTATAACTTATTTTAAATTTATTCTCATATTACTGTACGAATATTACATTAACATGTAAATTGTGTTACAATGATAGTCATATATTTGTTGGGACTCTGAGACCCAGATGTGTTAATTTCTTAAAACAACTCTCGCAAACATTGTAATGGAACAACAGGATACAGAACAGGCTAGCTGTAATTAAACTTCAGGTGACATCACAATAATTAAATTTTTAATGTGTAGTCTCTAAATGTTCCTGAATAATTAATTAATAAGCAGTAAATATAACTTAATGATAATATAACTTACTTATATAACTTGATATTATTAGTAAAAGAAACTCATATTCATGTTAAACTCTAATGAAGTATTTAAAATACAATATGAAATTAAGTCCTTTTCAAATCTAGCAACTTTTAAGTAAACATTGGAACATATTTTAGTGCACATGTGACTCTTCTTGCTTTTTGAGTACTATGTTTATACTTATATGGGTTTTTTTTTTATGTTCCATGTTTCACTCCTCACCCAAGCATAATGGCCCCAGGCTCAGATGCCTGCCACCACAAATGCCAAGCTTGTGAGACAAGTGCTGATGAGAAGGAAAGAAGTTTATTCAAGTGCTGGCATCTCCGGAAGGTGAGCAGACTCGCATCCTCAAAACCCCATCTTAATTTCTCAGTGCAGGCAGAGGTTTTTCTAAGGAGAGAGAAGGAAAGCAGAATAAAGAGATTGGGGGGAGGGACTATGGACATGCCCTATTTCCCAGGAGTAGAGAGAAGGGGAAGGATGGGGAAGAGAAACAGAGCGGGGCTCTGGGGGTTTGTACAGCTCCATCCCATCTTCCTCCTCCTCCTGACGCTGTGTTCAAACAGATTTATGGCAGACACCTGTGGGTCTTCATGGGTGACTGGAGCAGCTCTTCAACCCTCAATGGGCTGAAATGCAAGCTAGATAAGAAATGAAAACACAAGACTTTATTTACATACTCTAAGAAAACACAAAGTGGACTTTAGCCTTGAGAGAATGTAGAATACACAACCTTTATGACTTAATTAAAATTCTAAATCATGGTTACAGAAGGATATATTTATTTATTTTTGACAGAAAGGTAAGGAGAGAGAATGGATGTGACAGAGAAACATTGACTAGTTGCCTCCCATATGCTCCCGCCAAACAGGGATGCAACCTGCCACCTAGGTATGTGCCCTGATCAGGAATTGAACCCGCAATCTGTTGGTGTATGGGATGATGCTCCAATCAACTGAGCCACTCAAACAGGGCTGTACTTACATGAATTTAAAACACCTTTTTTTCCTGAGAGAAAAATTCCTAGTGATTAGAAACATATTTTTATTAATTTTAGACAGTATTTTTAATATACATAATTGTACAGGGCTAAGACTATTAAAAAACAAAAAAAATCTATAACACGTTTTTCTCTTATAAATATATTTTATTTACCAAAGACCTCATTTATATTTTAGATACAGGGTTTTGTAATATAACCACTTTTATATATGTGAAGAAGGGAAACATTATAAAATTAAAATGCTAAAGTATTCCTAAATTTTTTCACTTATAGAATCCAACTCTTCCAAATAATGTTTCCCCTAAGGTTAATGAAATCTGTCTTTTTCACTTAATATCCTCCTCTGTGCCATCAGTAGTGTTAACGGTACAGCATTTCTCTAAAAAATGTGTTTAAGATACCTGAGGCTTTTCCCAATGCACTTACATTGGTCCCCCAAGTTTTGGGATTCTACTTTTTTGACCTCATCTAAAACAATGAACATTTTACAGAACAGTAGACAAGACTCATATTTTTTCTTCAAATAATCCTTAAATTATTGCTTGGGACTTCAAGTGGGCATCTAGTCCTGTTAAGAGAAATAACAAGATGCACCCCAGTGCACTGAGATGACCAGTGTCCTTGTGACTCCTGCCTGGCCAGTGATAACTGCAGCATGCCACTGACCTCACGATGTCTCCCACATACAGGCACAGAAAAAATAAGAAAAGATGTGCATCTTACAATTGACAAAATATGCAATTAGAATCGCAGAAGGATGAAATCTTTTAATAAAAGTTTATTTTACTGTGAGTTAATGAATAGCATTTTTTCCATTTGCCTCGTCCTTTAAATCCGTCATCATTAGCTTTATATAATGTATTTATGACATTGTTCATCAGCTTATATGTAACTATGTGTATATATGTTAATATTTAAGTTTCTTTATATATGTATGCATACAATATAAGTTTTAATGCTGCACAGGAAATAATGCTTACTTGTCCCATATTTTGCAATTTCATTGTGAGGGTCTTGGTAAGAGTGTAAGAATAGATCTCAAAATGTGATGATTTATCTCATGCAAACATTTCCAATTTTTTAAAATATTTTATTTATTTATTTTTATTAAATAAAAGAGAGGGGAAGGAGGATTAAGTAAAAGAGGGAGAGAGGGAGAGAAACATCAATGTGTGGTTGTCTCTCGCATGCCCCCTACTAGGGAGCAACCCAGGCATGTGCCTTGACTGGGAATTGAACCGGCGATGCCTTTGGTTCACAGGCCAGTACTGAATCCACTGAGCCACACCATCTAGGGCTCCAGTTTTTTTTTTTTTTAATTATCATTGGTAAAAATTTATTTTGATACCAGCCTACTTTTCTGGTCTC
This sequence comes from Desmodus rotundus, assembly GCF_022682495.2. Taxonomy (NCBI): domain Eukaryota; kingdom Metazoa; phylum Chordata; class Mammalia; order Chiroptera; family Phyllostomidae; genus Desmodus; species Desmodus rotundus. The sequence continues at coordinate 196,483,189 of NC_071387.1, read as the reverse complement.
TTATGAAACCAATATGTTACAAAAAGTCTATTGAGTTCTGCTCAACAGGAAATTCAACATAGTATAGCAAACAAGAACATGACATTGGAATTCACAAAGTAAATGATTAAGGAAAATGTCATTACCTAGATTTGTATGTGGTTTATCAGTGGACAGGTGGCAAGGTATTATTAGCACGCGGTGGCAATGAGTTCATTCAATGCTCTACGAAAGAACAACTGTGAGAAACTCAGACAACAGCAATATTAACATTTTTCAAGTTCCTTACTTTATCATTGGTATTCTACCCCGTGAGCCATATCTTTTGTTTTGGTATTGTCTTGCCTACTTTTGTGACTGGTTCCTCTTCCATTTCTCTAAAAAATGATTTCCCTCATTTGGGGAACCGCCCTGCTTGGTTTCAGACGCTGTAACCCCTCATGATTAAGGCTGAGTCAGAGTTGGGACCATAAGCCACTAAGGAGACAAAGCTTATCTCCCTGGCAGGTGTGCCACCTCTGTCCACTTCATCCTGCTTGGCCCTGAGCTTGGCCAGTTAGCCAATGACGGGTAAGAATCCTCATCAACCTAAGACAAGCTCTGGTCACCAGGAATAAACTCGCAGGGAAGGACTCGGGGGGCTGTGGAAAAAGGGGGTGATGGACCCTCGCCCCTCGGCTTTGAAATAGCCTGAGTCCTCATTCTGTCTGCAAGAAGTCTCCTAATCTCTTGGCTGCCTTACTTCCCTTGCCTGACTTAAGCCTCAAACAATGACAGAGGGCAGTGCAGTCCTGTGCTGGCAGGGGCAGATTCCCTGGGGAATCAGGCCTAAGAAAAGTACATAAATTCCTGTGAGACCTACTTAATTTGTACCCTCAGTTTACAAGATAAGGGTCCAGACCTGAGATGAGTCTGGCGCCTAAAGTTTTATAGTCCTCCAACTAATTGGCTGTAACTCAGAATAAGCCCTCAAAGTTCTCTGTAAATCATGTATTGTTTAACCCTTACTGCCTAACAATGATTGATGAGCTTTATCTGTATTCCTGAGCGAATGAACCTAATAAAAGCCCCTGGAGAGAAAGGCTCTGGGCCCTTCTCCTTTGAGAGATCGGCCACCTGTCCTCCCCAAGCAGATCATGTCTTGGTAGTCTTATTCTTCATCCATGGTGGACCAAGGGGCTGCGTTAAAGCCCCCCGACACCCTCAAGTTTTTATTAGTTTGTACTGTATCTTCCAATAAAAGACTATATATTAATATCCTCTATTTAAACATTTCTTCTGTTTTTCTTCTAGTAACTAAAATAGTGGCCCTGTGTCCAACTCTGACTTCATGGGAAGGATAGACACCTCGCTGCAGCCAGAACAAATTATTTTTCAGAGCTCCACTGTCACAGAACAAACTGACTGCAAGCTTATTCAGATATAAGAAGATTTCTTACTCAGAAAAAGAAGGTTTTCTTTTTTCTCCCTTGTATTGTTTCATATGATCACATCTGAATAATAAAAATAATATTTCAACTAAGTCCCTGATAATATTAGACATTTTTCAGTGACTAAAGTGGCCCCACAAAAGGTCACTCAGGGCAAATTCACGTAGAAAATTAGCACATTAGACCATGCAGTCACTGCCTAATTGTGGTAATGTGGCCATTCACAAAACCACGTTGGCGAATGCTGTCTCAAGGCCTCTGATCATATCATTAATGGACAGTAGTAAAATCAACAATAATATTAATGGAATTAAGGACTGAAGTCTAAAGGGAGGATTTTAATCCTAGATAAGGACTTGATTGACGTATAATTCTCATTTTCTATAATTTGGCTAATAATGGGTAAATCAATTGGAAAAATGTTAAAAATATTTCATTACTCAATTTCTAATTACAATATGTATTGAGGAATAAGTGCATTAAAAATAGAAATGTTCTGCCTACTGTTAAACAATCATTTCATAAAAAGTAAGAAAATACAATTTTACTCCTCTAATCTCACAGTGAAGAATGTTCTCACCGTCCACACAGTCATCATCATTGCACCCAGCATTCCCTGCGCAAGTGGAGATTTTACCCTGAATTTTTTGTCAATTGTGGAGACGAAGACTACACTGGTGTGCTATTGTGTGTTTGTGTGTTTGTGCACTTGTGTGTGTGGAGGTGGGAGGGAAATATGCTCTGGAAAGACCCCTCTGTGTGGCCCGAAACTCACTGCAGGGAGATAATAAATTTTATAAATGGATGAAAGCCAAGTAGCAACTTGTTGGCATTCAGTTTTAAAATCAAATAGGAGTAGTTTGAGTGGGAAAGAATTCCTGCTCCATTGTTGAAAAGTAGAGTTTCCTTTAAAACACAGCATACAAACGCACACGTGTTCATGTAAATATATATCTTTTACCCCCTTTCTGTTGGGACATGGCATGAGTTCTACCTAGGGGGCCAGAGCTTCTAGGTAAGACATCTTTTGTGACAGTGAGTAGTTTCTCACACCTGCTTGTCTGCTGATCTATCAACCCTGTAAAAAATGCCAATCGATATTAATATTCCAAGAGTACCTTTGTAAAAGAATTTTTTAAAGTATACATTCTTTGAATTCATAGATATGATAGAATGCCTTTTCATTCTCAATGAAATGTTGAATTTATACCTCTCTTAGAAGGTCACATGAGGTCATATTTAACTGTTTGCTCTATCATCCAAGAGGGACACTGGGTGAAGAAATTCAGGACACATTTTTTTTTTCACAGTCTAATTTTCTCTATTAAAATCCAATGAGATCTGTGCTCCTTACAGAACATTCTCATTGCTCAAATGAAGACAACATTTGAAGGGAAACCTGTTATATAAAGATGCCTTAACATTTCTACATAATTCATTTCTGTACCTGTAGCAACAGATCACTTTTCTTGAATAGTGTCCACGAGAACAAAATAACCAGAGATGGTCCCAGTGGTTTGCATCATTAGTGTCTGGCCTACATACCTGGAGGTAACTGGGCAATTGAGTAGTAGTTAATAGCTAGCTGTAGAAAAAATTATTTAATTTTTCAATTTAAATGGCTAGAGAATGCTGGGGGCAGTGCAGACATATAAACAAGTTGTTTTTGGCCTTAAGAGGTGTTATTACTGCTTGGGACGAGCAGTTATTCAAGACACCCCCAGGGATGTGGGATGTGGTGGAGGAAAGGCTGGCTCTATCGGAAAGCAGCCTGACAGATGGTCAGGACCTGCAGTGGAGAAATGAGGACAGTACAAGGGGCCTGGGGCAAAACGGTGTGTCTGCAGCACCCTGGTGGAACCACCATTTGGAAGTCTGAGGGACCAGTTCCCAAGGTTGGGGAAAAATATAAACCCCACAAAGTACATGAAAAAACTTGAAGATGACATAAAATTAGACTAATTTCACAGTTCATTCTTTTCTTGATTAAATCATTTTCCATGGCCTAAACAGTTGGCTGGGGTTTTTTTAATTTTATCTTGATATAACATACAAGTTACAATAATATTTTGTATTTTTCTTTAAAAATGATTTGCTTCTGTAGAGCCCGAGGCAAAAAGAAAAAAAAAGAGTTGGGTATTGCTCTGGACACAGTTTAAGCAATTCCTTAAGCTGCCCTTGTTACTAGAAATATTTTGCCCTCTTCACAGTCTCCGCTGTGTTGTCTGCAGCTCGCAAGGGTAATATCATTTATTTCTTGGTCCAAACAGTGTATCATGGATGCATGAATATAGAAGGGGTATGAACTACTAATGAGTGTTAGGGGAAAGGAGGCAACATTCTCTGCAGCCTCATGTTTAATGTTACACTTAGAAGGCTTGCTATAATTGCAGGAAGAGTTATTCAAGAGAAACAGAAGACTGCTCATGCTAGCAGGTGTATGCAATTCAGTTGAAACGTATTTCTGACATTTTAAATGTAAGGAAGGTTCATTTGCTACATTGTAGGAGAGAAGCTGTTACCCTAAAAACACATCACTATGCTTTGTTTATATTTTAAATTAAATATATTTAATATAATTCAAATATAAGGAAATACACTCATGCCAAAGCCATACTGCCTTGATTAATAGTTTCATAGTAAGTGTTGACAGGAATAGTGTCTGAAACCCTTTAAATTCTTTTTCAAAAGAATTTTGGCTAATCTAGGAAAATTACATATCCAATAAATTGTACAGTTTGTCAATATTACAGAATTTCTTCCAGGGGTTGTGACTGGATTGAAATGAAGCTATACTCTCCCAATATATATGCTTACATCAGTAATCTGTTTATCTAAATTTTATTTAGTTATGAGGGCAATTTTGTAATTTACAGTATAGTTATTTTGTCAAATCCATTCCTAAGTATTTTGGGTTGGTACTATTGTAAATAACATCTTTATTTAAAATTCATATTCTAATATTCTGTCCACAGTATCTAAAGCTGCAATTTATTTTTATGTATTACCCTTCTATTTTGAAACTTGCCAAGATCACTTTTTTGCTTTATTGTACCATGCTTTTAGGACCATAAGATGCACTTAGGGTTTAGAAGAGGAAAACAGCAAAAAAATTTTTGAAGCAAAAAATGTGGTAAAATATTTAATAACATCCTTTAAAGCAGAAGTCCTGTAGCAAGCCAGGTAAGCTACATTCAGACCATAAGAAGCACCCCCATTTCCCTCCCAAATTTGGTGGGGGGGAAGTGGGTCTTATAGTCTGAGAAATACAGTACATATTTTTATTTCTTTCATTTTTTTATACAAATATCATTATATGGTTTGGGGATAATTAGAGTGAGACTATTTTTGCAAATCTCTGAGTGAAAATGTTCAGTCTTTCACCTTTAAATGTGGTATTATCTCTAGTTTTTCACAAGTGACTGTTATCCAATTGAAAGGTGTTCACTTTCTAGTGGATTTATGTTTTTAATTATAAATAGGTTTTGATTATTGCAAATTCTTTCTTTGCACCTTTGGAAATAACCTAATGAGTTATTTTCTCTATTCTTTTAATATGATGAATCATATTGCTTATCAATATTGAAAAAATATGGCATTCGTGATTATAAAATCAACTTTACTGTTATATATTGTCATCTATGATGTTAATGTTAAGGATTTTTGTATCTATGTTCAAAAGCAATATTGGTCTGTACTATTCTTCTTATAACATCTATGTCAGAGATATACTGGCCTCAGAAATGAGCTGGTAGATATTCTCTTCTCACTTAGAATTATCTGTCAAGCCATTTTAGCACATTCAATATTTTCCTTGTGGGGAATGTTTATGGTTAAAAACTTAAATATATTTAAAAGATATAAGTTTAATCAGGTATTCTATATTTGCATTAGTTTTTGTACACTGTTTTTCTAAAGTTTCTGAAATTTTCTCAAATTTTTAAAATTTATTCATTAAAGTTAAACATTTTATTGAATTAAAAGTTGTTCCTAAATTCCCAATATTCTCCTTTCAATGTCTGAAGAATGTGTAAGAAATGCCTTCTCCTTATGATAATCTGTGTGTATCTGTTTGTTTATCTAGTAGTGTGATAGTAAAAAAATCACTGACTTTATTTACCTTTCCAAATAATTACCATTTGCCTTTGTCTTCGTTTTTTAAAAATAATCTTCCCCCCTTTTCTATTTCACTCATGACTGCTTTTTATCACAACAATAAAAAAAATAAATGACGGAAACAGAGCCTTTTAGAATGGAATTAAAGCAGTCACACCAGAGGGGCCGCCTTGCTAGTCCTGCTCCTTGAAACTTTGGAATCTTTGAACAAGAGACATAACCTTTGGACTGGTTCCTAGCAACATTGTCTTACAAATAACTGCTTGTAAAACCAAGAGGAAAAGCGGACATCCCAAACACAAAGACTGATGATTATAGATTCTTTCTGAGGACAAATTCAGTAATCAGCCACATTGCTAAAGTGTAGTAACAGCGTGTTAGCACCAGAAATCTTTTTCTTTTTGTATTCCCTTCCCTTTCTTATAAAAATCACTTGCCTTCACCCTGTAATTGGGACATTATTGGAATGAAACTGTGCATACAGAATTACATTTCTTTTTATCTCAAATAAATGCTTGTTGCCTCTCATTTTGGCTTTTTTTATTTTTAGGTTACCAATTGTTCCTCACCCTATATTTACTAGGGTTCTAATTGCTTTTCTAAAAACTTTCTTAATGTAGAAATTTCTATCATTGTTTTAAATATTTTCTTTTCCCAACAAAAAATTTGTGGTAAAATTTTTTTGTTTCAAAAATTCAGATAGATTTCATTTTTAAAACTTTTTTTTATTGTTCAAGTATAGTTGTCTCCATTTCCCCACCACCACTTCCCCCACTTCCCCCACTGCAGCCATCCCCACTCATCTTGAAATATTTTATACTTTTCAGGTGTTTTATTTTTTTTTAAGATTTTATTTATTTTATTTTTAGAGAGGGGGAGGGGAGAGAAAGAGAAGGAGAGAAACACCAACGTGTGGTTGCCTCTTGAGCGCCCCCTTCTGGAGACCTGGCCTGAACTCAGGCATGTGCCCTGACTGGGAATCAAACCAGTGACCCTTTGGTTCTCATGCCGGCACTCAATCCACTGAGCCACACCGGCCAAATCAGGTGATTTATTTTTGATTCATGTCTTATATATGAAGGTTGTTCAATTCCAAATATTTAAATAATTGCTAACTAATTATAATTATTTATATGCAGCCAAACTAAATTGTGATCAGAGCACAGACTCTGCTATATTTCAGGTCTTTAAAGTTTAATGAGTCTTGCTATTTGGCTTTGCAGCTGGGCTGTCATGGTGCAAGTCAGTCTATACTAGAGACACAATGTCCATTCTGAAATCAGTTTATCATCAGCTTTATTCATTACTGAAAGGAGTGTTTTAAAAATCTTCATCCATTGTTGTTGATTTATTGTTCCCCTTAATTCTGCTCATTTCATTTTCAGTACTGTTGAAAAACTCTTACTGGGCACGTAAATATTTAAGATTATGTTAAAATTGAGGTGAGAACAGATGGTGCACACATTGTTCCATGAAATGTCACCTTATAATTGAAAACAGTTCTCAACTATTTGGCCTTTGTCAGATTTCTAAAGTAATTTGTAATAGAATTATTTGAATGCATATATATTTTGCATACTAAGGGTTAAAAGCATTTAAACTCTTAGTAAATACAAGGAAAGTTACAATTATTAACCTAAAAATAAAAAGCCAAACTGACAGGGAATGAGTGTGTTTTGGGGATTAAAAAATGTACAAGGAGCCCTAGATGGTGTGGCTCAGTGGATGGAGCTCAGTGGATGGAGCAAAGGGTCCCCAGTTTGATTCCTAGTCAGGGCACATGCCTGGGTTGTGGGCCAGGTTCCCAGTAGGGAACATGTGAGAGTCACATTGATATTTCTCTCCCACTCTTTCTCCCTCCCTTCACCCCTGTCTAAAAATAAATAAAACCTTTTTAAAAAATGCACAGATACTATTAGAATTAGTGACTTTTTGTTATTTAACTAAGATTCTCTTGAAAGTAGTAAATTGTGTTTAAAATATTGTTATCAAGGAAAATAGCCATGCTTTCATGGTTCCTCTAAACTGATAGCAATAACCCTGCCTTGCAAAGTAACTTGCTGGGAGTAATCAATTCCAACTCTGTCACTTTCTATGTGCATAACCTTGACCTCATTTACTGGTACTTGACAGATTCCTGGTCAATAAATTTGGCTTGTTGAGATAATTTTATGAGTTCATACATAAATTTATTTTTTAAAATGGCATCTATACAATAATATCCCAAATGTTACCTAACAGAATGATAGTTAGCTTTATGAATGTAATGATTTGGAGGATTCAAGATGGCTCTGGAGTAGCTGGAAGCTCCATCCACTTGCTCCTAGACCCAGACCCATTTTATAGGTAAGCCACGGAGCAACCAACTCAAAAATCCAGCAGAGAGTGAGTGAGAGAGTGTTTGTGTGAGTGCATACACAGACAAGAGTGTGGGGAGTGTATGTGAGTGGGAAAAAGCCAGCCCAGCTGCAGGGAACTCGGGAGTGGGTGGCCTGGGCTCTCCTAGTGGAGCAACTGCCATCGTTGCGGCCCACCTGGCATTTCTGGCTGTGTAGATTCAGCACAGCTGCAGATGGGCTCAAGGGCTGTGAGCTCTGGGAGGAGGAGAGAGATGGCTGAGGATGTGCTGGTTGCAGACACAGTGTGGCAGGAGCAGGCGCTCCCAAGGCTGAGAATCACTGGGGAAGTCGCGAGAGCACCCCACCACAGCCCCGAGTTATATCCTTGCAGAACACTTCCCCATGCCATTCAGGAAAGATCCAGCAAGAACCTTTAAAACTGTTGGAGGTTCCGACAGGCAGTGACCAGACCTGACCAAGAGAGGCCTAGTGATTTTTGGGTAGGAGGAACGTTTGGAGAATAGGTCCCCCAGGGCTCGGTGCTGCAGTTTGGGGGCTACACCCATCTCTTTTGAAAAATGAACTGAGGCGAGATTCAAGGCGGCGGGGACCAGCTGTATGCATGTGCAGAATGGCTCTGCAAACAACGAACTCAGAGGCATAGAGTCACACTGAAAGGACTGTGTGGGACCCGACCCAGCATGCCTGGCCAGCAGGGGACTGTGCAGAATGGAGAGTTCAGGCTCCAGTCTCCAGTGAGAGAGTGGCAGGGTGGGGACTGGGCGGCCAGGAGCTGAACACCTGAGGTTTGCTACAGCCAGGCAGGTCCCCTCACAGACAGGTGAGCCCAACCCCTACTCCTGGGATTATAAACTCTACAGATCAGTGAGGCCAAGCTCAGGAGCCCCCTGCAGGGCACAGTACACAGCGGAAAGAATAAAAACTCTGAAAGGGCCCTTTACCAGACACTGTGAGCTACTCTGTTCATCAGGCCTGATTCTCTGAAACCAGCAGCGCAGAGAGATTAGAGACAAGTGCAACAAGGGGTGTTCAGTGCTCTGCCTGGCCTTGGTGCCTAGACAGAGCTGCTGTCTGCCCCAAGCAGGAAGGAGCTGCATCTTTTGCACAGATTGGCCCCTCACAGGAAATGAACAACTAATTCATCAGAAACCATACATCACTGGAACAAATCTGGGACATTCTAAGACTTGTGGTAAGTGGGCGGGGAAACACTCCTACCATATTCCCAGAAGGCAGAACAGTGCCCCACAGAGGTGACAGAGGGTATCCACCTGCCTGATCACACCACAGGCCCACTCTGGAAGCAGGTGGAAAAGGTAGTGGCAGTCTTCTCAGGTCATTTAATGAACCATGCCTGAGCCCTGGGCTGATGGAAAGCTGCAGTGCAGACCAGTGGGGACCAGCCAGATCTGAAGGAGACAGGCACCGATTATGGATCACTTGTGATCTCTAACAAGTTGCCTACGGCCACACCAGGACACCATCTGACATCACCAGGGGCAGATCCAGAAAGAGAAAACAGTGGTAAACATTGGATTCTACTGAGACCAGTTCCACCAGTCTTCTTTACAATTTGCATCATTTCCTCTCCTGCATAGCTTTTTAACATTAATTTCTTTTCCTTCAACTTTGTGCCGATTATTTCACTAGTTTTTATATTTTAGTTTATCTCAAATCTCTTATTTTGCTCCTCTCTCCTCTTATTTCATTTTACCTTCTTCCTTCCTCTTCTTATTTTTGTTTTAAATTTTATTTTTTTTCTCTTCTGTGACTTGTTTCTATTCCACATTCTTGCTATTTCTCCCCCTTTCAGACTCTAAAAGCCATTTTTCTTGTCATTAGTCATCTTACATTCTTCCCCTCATTCTTAAAATACCCTTATCCTCTATCCACCTTAATCAGTCTTTGCTTCGTTGTTGTTGATATGGTGGTGGTTGTTGCATTTCTTCAATTTTATTTCTAGATCCTCACTATTTTTGTATTTCAAATTTCAAATTTTGCCATCCCCTTTTCCTAGTCCATTTTGCTTCTTCTTGCCCTTTATTTATTTGTTTCCTTTTCATTTTAAATTTTAACTTTTCCCTGTCTTAGCCTGATTTCATTCCTCACTTTTAGTACTCCTTCTCTTTCTACCTCTCAAAATCACTTTTCTTTTCTCTAGGCATTTCATAAGCTTCTCTTTCTTTTCTTTTCCTTCTTATCCTCATTTTATATTAATCTTTGCACATTTGTTCTTGGTATTGCTGTGGTGGATCTTTTCCTCCAATTTAGTTCCTATATTTTTCACTATATTTAAAAAAATTTTGTTTAAAATAATACTCTACACTTCCCATTTCTTACTCCATTCTGCCTTGTTTCCTCCCTTTTATATTTATAATGTAACTTTTTTTTTCTTTCTTTGCCTTATTTCTATTCTTTGTCCTTATTATTTCTCCTCCCTCAACCCCTCTCAAAATCATTTTTCTTGCAGTTAGTCATCACTTATTCATTTTTTCTTTCTTATAGCTGTCCCAATCTTTTTACACCTTCATTAATATTTGCTCATTTGTTATTGATAGTGTGGTAGGTGGTGGAGGTTATTTTTGTGGATGTGGGTTTGTTTCTTGGGTTGTTTGGTTTTGTCCTGGCAGCACCTGCACAACAGCATATAAGACGTGGTGGGTGGTGTGACTTCAGTCAGCCAGCGGGAAGGAAGGATCCACCAAAGGATGATCCAACAGCAACTAAAACCCAATTAAAACCAGAGAGACCATATAAATGGCATGAAGGGCATCCCAAGAGCATCCAGCTCAGGAGTTCAAGGAGACTGCACCACTGAATTCCACAGGTCTCCCACCACAGAAGGTCATTTCATGAAGACAGGGAGTCAAAGCAGATAAATCTAACATGCAGAAATAAACAAGAAGAGTCACCTAAAATGGGGAGACAAAGAAACAAACCCCAATCGAAAGGAAAGGAGGAACCCTTGGAAAGAGTGTTAAATAAAATGGAGGCACACAAACTATCATACATTGAGTTCAAAATTATGGTTAGAAGGATGCTCAATGAGCTCAGCGCAAACTACAAGGAACTCCATGGAAGCTACAAGGAACTTATTGAAAACTACACCAGCATCGAAAAGGACATAGAACTGTCAATAACAGCCAGGAGGAAATGGAGAACACAATATCTGAAATGTAGAACACAGTAGATACATGGAGACTGAATAATGTGCTATTAAATAATGAATGGGTTATTAATGAAATCAAGGAGGAAATCAAAAAGTTTCTGGAAACAAATGAAAATGAACACACAGCAGCCCAAAACTTATGGGACACAACAAAGGCAGTCCTGAAAGGGAAGTTCATAGCAATACAGGCCTAATCTTAAAAAAGCAGAGAATTCTCAAACAAATATCCTTACCCTACATCTGCAAGAGCAAGAGTGCAGGTGGCAAAAACAAGGCCTGTGGGTTGAATCCGGCCCTCCACATTGTTTTATCTGTCCCAGCACCTTATTTCTACCCGGTGGTAACACCAGACTCTCGCTTAACTGTTAAGGAGTAGTTACATTTGTACAGTCCTAAAATTACATTAGGCCCTTTGAAGGCAACCATGAGGCTGGTGTGGTCTCTGATGAAAATAAGTTTGACACCTCTGAGCTACAGGAACAACAACAAACAAAGCCCATAGAGAGTAGAAGGAAGGAAATAATCAAGATCAGTAAAAAATTAAATGACATAAAGACAAAAAAAAAACATTCAAAGGATCAATAAATCCAGGGATTGGTTCTTTGAAAAGATAAACAAAACTGAGAAGGCTTTAACCAGATTCACCAGAGAAAAAAAAAAAAAGACAGGACCCAAATAAATAAAATCAGAAATGAAAGACAGAAGACAGTAAGTTACACTGATATCACAGAAGTACAAAGGACTGTGTGAAATTACTACAAACAACTATATATGCCAGGAAATCAGATGACCTGGGCAAAGTGGACAAATTTCTAGAAACATACGAGTTTCCAAAACTGAATCAGGAAGAAACAGAAAACCTAAATAGACTGATAACAACTAGTGAAATTGAAACAGTATTCAAGAAATTCACACTACATAAAAACCTCAGACTGGATGACGTCACAGGTGAATTTTACAAAATATTTAATGAAGAGATAACCCCTACCCCTCTCAGACTATTCCTAAATATTCAAGAAGAAGGAAGACTCCAAATGCTTTCTACAAGGCCAGTATTGTCCTAATTCCAAAACCAGGTAAAGGCACAACAAAGTAAGAAAACGACAGGCCAATATCTCTGGTGAACATAGACGCTAAAATCCTCAACAAAATATTTGCAAACCGCATCCAGCAATACATTAAAAACATCATACACCATGATCAAATGGGATTCATTCCAGGGATGCAAGGATGGCACAACATTCACAAGTCAATAAACGTAATACATCATGTAAACAAAATAAATGACAAAAATCACATTATCATATCAATAGATGTGGAAAAAGCATTTGATAAGGTACAGCACCCACTTATGATAAAAATGCTCAACAAAGTGGGAGTGGAGGGAGCATACCTCAACATAATAAAGGCCACATACGGGAAACTTAGAGCCAATATCATACTTAATCGGCAAGTCTAAAAAGTTTCCCCTTAAGATCAGGAACAAGATAAGGATGTCTGTTTTTACCACTTTTATTCAACATAGTATTGGAAGTTCTAGCCACAATGATCAGACAAGAAAAAGAAATGAAGGGCATATGCACTGAAAAGGAGGAAGTAAAACTGTTATTATTTGCAGATGACATGATAGTGTACATAAAAAACCCTAAAGGCTCCACAAAACAACTACTTAACATAGTAAGTGAATTTGGTAAAATAGTGAGATACAAAGTCAATATTCAGGTCAAAGGCATTTTTGTACACCAACAATGAAATATCAGAGACAGAAATTAGGGGAAAAAATCCTATTTACTATAACAACAAAAAAAATAAAGTTAACCAAGAGGAATAAACTTAACCAAGGAAGTAAAAGACCTGTACTTGGAGAACTACAGAACACTGAAGAAAGAAATTAAGGAAGACACAAATAAATGGAAACATATATTGTGTTCATGGGTTGGAAGAATTAACATCATTAAAATGTCCATACTACACAAAGCAATCTATAGATTCAATCCCTATCAAAATACCAATGATATATTTCACAGATCTAGAATAAATATTTCAAAAATGTATATGAAACCATAAACAACCCTGAGTAGCCTCAGAAAACTTGAAAACGATGAACAAACTAGAAGGGATCACAACACCTGATATCAAACTACACTACACTGCAATCAACAGAGTCAGGTACTGGCACAAGAACAGGCACATGGATCAATGGAACAGAATAGGGAACCCCAAAATAAACACATGACTCAATGCTAAATTAATATTTAAAAAAGGAGGTGGGAGCATAAAATGGAGTAAAAAAAGCCTCTTCAATAAATACTGTCAGAGATCTGGCCAGGTACATGCAAAACAAAAAAAAAAAAAAGAAAGAAAGAAACTTAACCACCAACACCATACGCCCGAATGAACCCAAGATGGATAAAAGACTTAAATGTAAGTTATGACACCATAAAAGTCCTAGAAGAAAACATAGGCAGCAAAATTTCAGATATCCCACACAGCAATATTTTCACCAATACAACTCTTAGGGCAATGGAGATAAAGAAAAAAAAATAAAGAAATGACACTTATCAAACTAAACAGCTTCTGCATGGCTGAAGAACATCATCAAAATTAAAAGAGATCCCATCATATGGGAAAACATTTTTGCCAATGATACCTTGGACAAGGGTTTGATCTCCAAAATATATAAAGAACTCATATGACTCAACACCAGGAAGACAAAAAAACCAATTAAAAAATGGGCAAAGGACCTGAATAGACACTTCTCTAAGGAAGACACACAGAGGCCCCATAGGCATATGAAAGGATGCTCAACATCACTAGCCGTCAGAGAGATGTAAATGAAAACTACAATGAGATACCACCTCACACCGATTAGAATGGCCATCATAAACAAATCAACAAACAAGAGCTTGCGAGGTTGTGGAGAAAAGGGAACCCTAGTGCAGTGTTTGTGAGAATGCAGACTGGTGCAGACACTATGGAAAATAATATGGAATTTCCTCAAAGAACTAAAGATGGAACTGCCTTTTGACCTGGCAATCCCACTGCTGGGATTATACCCCATGAATGCTGAAACAGTAATTCAAAAGAACCTATGCACCCCAATGTTCATAGCAGTGTTATTTATAATAGCCAGGTGCTTGAAACAGCCTACTTGCCCATCAGTGAATAAGTGGATCAAAAAACTGTGGTACATTTACAGTCTAAGGGTGTCCAACCTTTTGGTGTCTCTGGGCCAAAGTGGAAGAAGAAGAGTTGTCTTGGGCCACACATTAAATACACAAACACTAACAAAAACAAAAAAATCTCATAATGTTTTAAGTAAATTTGTGATTTTGTGTTGGGCCGCATTCATAGCCATCTTGGTCCACAGGAAGCCCATAGGCCGCGCACTGGTCACTCATGATACACAATGGAATACTACACAACAGAAAAAGAAGGAAGCCCTGCCTTTTGCGACAGCACGAATGGAACTGGAGAATATTTTGCTAAGTGAAATAAGCCAGTCGATGAAAAAAAATACCATATGATCTCACCTATAAGAGGAGCCTAATGAGCAAAAACAAACTAACGAGCACGGTAGAACCAGAGGTACGGAACATGGAGCAGTCCGACAGCGGCCAAAGAGGAGGAGGAGAGGGCTAACGGTGGACAGCAGGGGAAGGGACTAGACAAAGAACGTGTACGAATGACCCGCCGAGGTGGACAGCAGTGTGGGGGCTGACTGTGGGAGCGTGGGTTGCACTGGGCAGAGGAAGGCAAAGGGAGAAAAACCGGGACCACAGTAACAGAACGACAATAAAATATTTCTAAAATAAATTTAACGATTAACATTTTTTACATATTGTACATTTTTGTTCAAGTCAAATAGATAGATATAGTTAGATGCAGATAGTTTTTAAAGAAGGTATGATTTTAAAAACTTTCTCTACCAATGATAGGATAATATTACTGGTACATATTTACAACAAAGCTCTTCTTTGATAATATTAAAGTTCATTTTTTATTTGACAGACAATGCTATTCAATTGGACCTAAGTACTACCTGTAGAAAACACTTCTAGTAACACTGTTCACTTGAAACAGGTAGCAGCTAAAAGCTTTAAAAATATACCTAAATATTTTAGAAGCAAATTCCATTTGGTGGCACTATATATATATTTTTTTACAGACTTTTAATTATTGATAATGTGTTTACAAATACGTTGCTTATTTATTGATAATTATCTGTCTACCCATCTATATCCCTATTTATCTATATCTCTGGATACATTGATGTGTCTGTATCTATATGTCTATATCTGTCTATCAAGAGATCAATATAGCCATATGTGTATGTAATATATCAATAGAGGAATACCTATACTTATAGGTAATCTCTATATACATATAGCTGTAAATAGATGTATATAGAGAGAAATTACCTATATTGAGAGAGAGGAGGAGAAAGAGAGAGAGAGAAATGAGAGCTATCTATGACTATCCCTACCTAACTACACGGGCAAGGAGGACAAGGGGCAGAGAGGGAGGCGGGGGGAGGGGTAAGGGAAAGATAACATATTATTAGTTCCTGAATCTTTTTTTCTTAATATCTTGATAGTACCTAAGGCACGAGGAGATTAAAACTGATACACGTATTCTATGGAAAAAATACCACTCGTCTGGCTGTAGTCATCTGACTTACAATCCAAATGTCACGACAAATATAGTCTCTCTTGAACTTTAAGGAAAATCTGATCCTGGTGAGTAAGAGCAAATAAAAGAAAATATAACCTTTAATAGATTTGTTGAGAGCATTATTTAATTCTGTAACTAGAAATCCTTCATTCTAGCAATAATTGCGAATGAGGCAAAATAAATAAAATTAGCTATGTTAAACACCTTTGAGAGTCACTTCCTTCTCTACTCAATTTTTGAGATCATGCAAATACCAAGAGAGAGAGAGAGAAATCTAAACTAGAAAAAGAACGGATTTGGAAGAGAAAAAACAGAACTCTAAATCAAACTTGAAGAAAATGAATGCTCCCTTATGTAAGCATGCTCCACAAAGAAATTATGGGAAGATCTTTAAGAAAACTAAATTTCAAAATCTTAACTGTGTGGGAAGATTCTTGAAACTAAGTTCAAACTTTATGTGACCAGAATGACTGCAGTAAGGAAAATATGTCCGCTTTCAGCATAGTCTATAAATATTCTGCCCATGTCTTTGTAAGATTACTGACAAAATTCTTCCAGGGAACATATAGCTTCATGAGTTATAACAATGTCAATATCACCTGTGTCCCTACTTAGAATGCTTTAATTTAGTTAATCCTAAATATTAAAATCATGCTCATTACTCGTTACCAGGGTTAAGTTATCACATAATAATGAGGGATATCAAGATGTCAAAATCACTGAGAATTGTTGAGGGTAAGTGCACATGAAAGGATCAAACTTATTCATCACGGTCCACTGAAGCACAATTAGGTACATGTAACCATTTTCTCACCAGCTCCAGGCCCTGCACCTAGAATTCTGCCCAGGCACATAGTATTTTTGAATTACTGTGTTAATAAATGACTGACTGTAGCAGGAGGCTTCACTTATACAAAAATGAATGAAGTCAGAAGATCAGTGACCTTTTTCAGCCTTATTATTAAGTGTTAAGTTTTTGCTAGGGCTTTGCATCAGGCTTGAAGCTGCTTTTCATATAATGAGTCATTCTCAATTGTAGATGGCATGACCTTACACCAGAGCCCTAGGTGGCTAGAGTTGCCACTCAAACTTTCGATTCATAGATGTGAGCAACTCTACACTGCATCCTTTTCTACCACTGATACCCCCGGGACAACGGGATCTCATAATTCAGATAAACCGACAGCTAGGGTCTTGTATAGTGAAGCACCAACATGCTGCGCATCCTTTTGTTCCGGCCCCATTTAAACTGAGAGAGTACCACCAAATCACTTGCTGAATGGGTCCAATCAATTTTCCAAAATGTGCTATGAGCCTTCTCCAAAATTTAAAGAGGCTTAGTAACTGTTGTTACTCTTTTTCTGTAGAAGATATAAGGTGCAATATCTTTATGTTGGATGTTCTAGCATGTCTAGGACAAATAGACCCCAAAATAAACATCCAAATAGCCCTCTGAGTCTTTGAAAGATTTATCTCCCATCTTCTCATGTACATCTATTTTACGAGGGCTTCCAGACTATTTTTCACTTCTTGCTTACCAGGTCCAATTCACAGCATGTCATTAACAGAGTGGATGTACGTGATTGTTGGTGACGAAAGTCAATTTGTACCACAAATATGTCCCTGGGCACTGTCGTTAATATGAACTACTGTCCATGTCAGATGAATGTGAAAAACTCCTGCTTCCCTGTCTCAACAGGGATTGGAAGGAGTGCATTTGCAAATCAATGGCAGTACACCATGTGCTAGAAAGTATGCTGAGCTATTCTGATTGATCATACTACCCGAAGCAGAACAAGTGTTCTTATGGCCAAGGCCTGATTACTTTTATGATAGCCAGACAACTTCATGATTCATGGACCAGCTTCCTGACATCTCAAGGGCTTAAAGCATTTATGAAGTGGGTTGATACCTTTCTACCAATATCTTTTTCATAATTCACATGGTTAATAACATCTTAGGAACTGCGGTACTTCAACAAGCCAGGGTTTTTCAATATCCCACTTACCGCCAGCAATGAATTCTTTACTACCATGTGGCCAGCAAACAATCTGATTCCTCCAAATCCATCCTCAGGGTCTAGTCTTCCCATCTCTTTTGTTTTCAACCTTCTTGATTTGGGTTATCCTGTAAGCAGACCTAAGGTAAGAAGATTCGAGTGCAATTTGTTTCTTCAGAAGTGATACAATACAATGTTGGTGGAGGAGTGGGGAAGTGATTATGGGAAGGAGAAAAAACCGAGCAATAAAGTGTGCCCCTATAAATTAACTTCCCTGAAGGTACTCTGGGGACAGGACAATATATACGCAGAGGTCTTCCAACTAAGGAGCAAGAATTATGTACTCTTTTTCCACCAAACCTCTAGTGTCAGTGGGTGAGGGTCTCTTCCTGGGCACTTGTGCTCTAGTACTCCAGCTTGCCTGAACTTGAAGCAGTGTTTTTCTCAGTCCAGAAACAAAACACCGTTAGGCAAAACTCACATATATTTTTAGTAGTCAGCCTCCATCCTGGAAAGCAGAGACTTGATTGATAATGACAGTTTTTATTATTGCCACAGAATCTCGAAATGTGTACCAGGATAGCACACACAGAGACACTGAAATTAAGAACAATATGACAGTAACCAGACTATTGGTTAATATTGGGCTAATGGGGGAAAAGGATGGAAGGGATTCCAGGAACAACTAGAAAGGACACAGGGAAAAAACCAAGGTGGGGTGGAATCAGGGGAGGGAGGTGGGGATGGCTGGGGTTGGGGGAGTGATGGGGGGGGATGCAGACAACTGTACTTGAACAAGAATAAAATAATTAAAAAAATAAAGTTTGCTAGCAATAAAATAATGGACTAATTGGTATACAAAAGGAGATGAATGTCAGAAAGAATTGGAAAATTAGGGGAAAGAGCAATCAAGTGACTCGATGCAATGACGTGGGTAAAAGAGCAGGAGCAGGGGGAAGATCAGAATATTATGAATGGAGGGTCATTGTTACCCTCCAAGTCCTGTAGCGAATAGATACTGTGGGTCCCCAGTTTACATGACACCGCAGTCTAATATAGGTGTACAAAGACACAAGCCTTTCCTTCACCCCCCAGGTGCTTTTGATTTAACTTCATTGTTTGTGTTCCTCACACAACCACTGGGAAAGTGGTAGCTCCGGGGGAAGCCCCAGGTTGATGCTCAGCAGCCAGAGGCAACTTTCTCAGACAGAGTTAATGGAGAGTAGATTTTTAAAGAAAAGACATTTTTATTTGATTATTTGTCTAGATTTATTTTTACATATTTCAAATTTTACTTTGCTTTGAATCAACATTCCAATAAATTACAGTCTAAAAATAATCTGGGAAGGAAGTCATCAGATACTGGATTAATGGATGGAAACTCATAGAAATGTATGAAATCTCCTCAGATGAGAGGGCTAAGTGAGTCCAAAGGCACATGGCTGTTCTTTTCATCTAAATCCCCAAGCACGAGGCAACTTTGTAATGCCTTCTGTAGCAGTTCTGTCAAATATATATTCTATTGTTACATGTTTCCAATGAAAGGGAACAAGTGACCCAACCACCACTAGAATAATTTGATGTGTCTGTCACATAGCAAAACCTATATGAAAATAGACAATATGAAATTGAAGGAGAAATTGATTCATGCTAGGGCGACTTTAAAAAGTTTATATAAGTATTGCATAGGATGTGGGCCTAGCAGAATAAATAGCATTTAATGATAGACAGTTAGCAAAAGTGGTACATGCCCAGTAGGAAAAAAAATAAAAACAGAACCATGGACCTGGAAAAAACGTATACTGGGATGAAAGAATACCTATGCTGGTTCAGTACTAGGAGGAAGCGGGAGCCTAATGGGGAATAGACTGAATAGGCAGCCTGAGGTCAGAATGCAAATGGGTTTGAAAGTCGAAAGCAGTTTGCAATTTACTCTGTAGGAAATGACCAGTAACAGATGGATTTTAAATAAAGGGGTGGTGGCATGGATAGAAATAACAATGGTATTTATTCAGGCTGACGGGAAGGGAGAAAGAAGGTACAATGAAATCATGTAATCATCCCAGGATTATTTAGCCACAGGATGAAGAGAGGAGGGGCCGTCAGAATGGGATAAAACAGAATATTTCAGAGTAGTTGTTCTGAATTGGTCATTTTCATTATGATTTAAAATTATAAAGTTAATGAAAGAAAAGATATCATAAATGTTATTTCATCTTTCTGACCTACGAAGTCCTGTCAAAATAGATCATGATTAAGATGTCATTAAGCCACAGATCTAAGAGTGCTTGACTGTCAAAATCTTGTTTTTCTCCATTATCCCTTCCTAGTAGATCCCAGAGATATCCAAGGAAGGTGATAGCTAATCTCCTCAAGTATCTTAAACTTTATCTGAGGCTTCACCCAGGACACACTACCCTTCTACATGGAATGGTAATGGGTGGGGGTAGGGTAAGCAAATGTAGTATATTGAGGCTTCCTTCCCCTGAAGCCCATCAATAGACTCCACCTCCATGGAAAACCCATCTTCTCTGCATGGAGAGTCATAATACTAAAAGACACGTATCTTTAAATATTCACAAAGAAAGTATTTGACAGTTTACTAAATTTTAGTTCCCATGAATATGCCCCTTATTCCAAAGCCTGCCTCACTGTAGTCCCCTCAGAAAGAGGGATGAGACAACACTTTAGAAAGAGTAATCAAAAGGAATAAGTGAGTTCCTAGAGTTACAGCCTCCAGAGGGAAAACAGGATTTGTTTTAGAACATGCCATGCACGTGGCTCTTTCATGAATGCATTTAATGATGTTGGATTGTGGCCATTGTGGTTCTGAGTGTTCAGGTCATGGTTATTGAATCATGCAGTCAGCTCACGAACTATGGCATGAGTATGAGGTGAGCCGTTTTATCTGTGGGCGACTTCTCATGCATTTATTAGAACAGTAATTACATATGCTATTTCACTATCTGTAAGAATTCTAATTTATGTATACTGCAATACACTACTCTGTAGATACACAAAGCCAAGTTAATGTCTTGGGTTTGGGCATTATAAACTTGCTACATTCCCACATATCCTAAGAATTTTATTATCTTTCTTTTTGTGTTTCCTATTTCAGACTTACCTTGGGAAATTACAAAATTAATATACCAAACTATGGAAAAGTGTCACTACTTTTTTCTAAAAATACATAGAAATACTGTTGAACTTTTTATGTGATCAGTGAAATACACTGGAGATCAGATGTTAGGATATTCTTTCTAAAAGAAGAGTGAACTTTCTACGTGCTCTGAAAGAAATTAAACTTTCCTTTCAACACTATGCTTTTGAAAATCCATTGCTTGCTTCACTCATTAATTCCTGGGCACAGTTTAATCTTAGACTATTTGGTCTGTGTGTGTAGCTGTGTGTGTGTGTGTTCTTCAGGGTATGATGGCACAGTAGCTGCTGTTTAATATTTTTAACATTTATGTAAGCAGAATTATGCCATAACTGATGTCATATCTAATGCTTCATTTTAAAATAATTGTAAACTAGAAGCTATGTGTGAAGACAGAAGCTAAATATGTTTTTATAAGTTGAAAAAAACTCAGCAAGCTTATATCAGAAAATTAATTTTGTAATATGCCAGTAAACAAACAAAAACAGATAAGCAAAGCCATCAGCAATATTTTCAAATGAAAAAGATGAGTCTGATTTGGAAAATGATTAGAATATTAAGCAAGTTTAAGACAGTAAACTATAGGTGGTCAAAGAAAACTTCAAACTTTCTAGCATGAACTGAAAAACAAACAGTTAAAGAATAGAGTTATTAAAAGTTCTACTTTTAGCCCTGGCTGGTGTGGCTCAGTGGATTGAGCACTGGACTGTGAAGCAAAGGAACACTGGTTCGGTAACCAGTCAGGGCACATGCCTGACCTACAGGCCAGGTCCCTAGTACGGGGTGCATGAGAAACAATCACACATTAATGTTTCTCTCTCTTTCTGTCTCCCTTCCTTCCCCTCTCTCTAAAAATAAATAAATAAAATCTTTTAAAAAATTAAATAAAAGTTCTATTTTTATTTGTGGGGAAAATTTGAAGTATTTGGCTAAGTAATATAAATAAAATGGCAACTTAAAATATTGGCAACATATAAATAAAATTATATGCTTGAGTGTATTTTATCAATGCAACTGATGTTTATCTGTAATTATATACAGATAGATTAAAATTTAGTTGCTTTAATATCTAGTACTATCTAAATAATGCTCCCTTTACTCATTAATGTAAATTGACTTAAAAACCTACTTGCTTTGATAATTATAATTTTAGTTAAAGTGGGTTACACCTGTGTTCAAGGCTTTCCAGCTGGCACCATTCTGCACCATCCCATAGATGGAAGGATTCTGTAAGTTAATGACTGATGTTTGATGAATTGTTTTAAATTGTGATCTAAGACTATGGTTATCTTGTTTCCTAGAAATTGAGTCTATTGTTATAGTATTATATAAGGGGAAATAATCTATTATACTGTTTTTCCCCCAGAAACTGAGATAGGAGTTTCTGATTACACTGAAACCAAAAACAAATTGTAAACTAAATATACTATATAGTTTCAATAAATGTGATAACTTCTCCTTTATAATAAATGTAACCATAGGCTACTAAAATGGGATAAATTCTGTGTGTCTATTAAAAAAGTAATTGAGTGACATCATTATCCCTCTTTCTCCCAGGGGCGTCCAACCTGCCGCCCACAGGCCGCATGTGGCCCAGGATGGCTGTGAATTCAGCCCAACACAAAATCATAAATTTACTTAAAACATTATGAGATTTTTTGTGATTACATGCCATGATGTATTTAAAATGTGGCCCAAGACAACTCTTCTTCAAGTGTGGCTCAGAGAGGTCAAAAGGTTGGACACCCCTGGTAGAGCATAGTGTGCGTGCCAGGAACCTCTGCCCCTCCTTTCCCAGCACGTGAGGTTCAATAACTTTCAATAGAATAAGTTTATGCCATGAAACTACTAAAATCCTCTGGCTTAACAGGGTCACTCAGACTCTTTTTGTCCATATGCTTTCTTTCTCAGGTCTAAAGATATTGCAAATGTTAAGATGAAAACTTGTTAGTAAATGATCATCTACGAAGTAGGCTAAGGTACAGAGAAAGGTACATGTTCAGGTAAGATGCTAATGAAAGATCTTTCTGAAGTGGTGATAGTTTCAGACACATGTGACTAACGGTGAGGAAGAATACTATAAGAATATCATGGAAAAGGCTATTTCCAACAGACTGGAACATACATGCAAAGACTCTGACGACAGAGCATGCCTTGCCTGTTTAAGGAGCAGCGAGATGACCAGTGCATCAGAAACAGAGGAACCCAGTGGCAGAGGAGAGAGATGAGAAGCTAGATTGTGTAGGGTGCCATAGGCAATGGAAAGGAATTTAGCTTCATTCCCAGTGAGCCTGGAGGTTGGGAGGCTGTCTCAAGGAGGAGAATAACATGATCTTACTAGCATTTTAAAAGATGCACTCTATTTGTTGTGTGAAAAATGGTTTGTAATGAAGCACAAGTAGAGGCATGGAGACCATTTAGGAGGGTATTGCTCACACCTCCGTGAGAGAGATTTTGGTTGTCCTGGGGTGGCAGTAATGAGACGTGGAAAAATGGTTGGACTTATGATTTCGTGAAATGTGATCAAACAAGATTTATTGTTAGACTATGCTGAGATGTGAGAATAAAAGACAAGAGTAACTTTGAGTTTTGAGTTGTGGGCAGCTGGAAAAATGGCAATATCATTTACTGAGTTAGAAAATGCTGGGAAAGACATACGTGTAGGTTAAGTTCACGAGGTCTGAAAATTCCGAGACGGTCAGATGTATGATTGTGGAGTGTGGGGAGGAGATTGTCACAGCACATAGATGTTTGAGGGATGTATGTCAATTGATCTGAGGTAGACTGATGCCATATTGCAACAAGGAGCTTGAATGGAGAAACAAGAAAATGGGTGAGAATTCAATTTTGGGAGACACAAAACTTAATAGGTGGGGGTCTTAAAAAAAGGAAAGCTTTATCAAGGAAGGATGAGAATAAAGACTTCCTGAGATATGAGAAAAATCAGGAGCATTTGGTATCCCAGAGAATTAACTCTTTCAAACTTCATTTCATTCTTACTACCCTGGATGAAAGAATAAATGGCTATCTCACTTATTAGAAACACACCCGAGATTCGGAAAGGCAGCTGGCATCTTATTAGAAAGGTAGTAAGTAATAACAATGTGCCTAGAACAATGTCTTCTAAAACCTTGACCAAAAACCTCAACTGAAAAGAAAAACATCTTGAAATATAATTTAAAACATTACAGGAGTAGTTTTTTAAATAGAGAAAATTATTTTAGCTATCAGCAGACCTCAGTAGAAGTGTAAATTTATAGCCTTTGAAGAAAGTAGTTAAATTTTATTGATGATAGATGCCTTTCCCAGAAGAAAGAAGAAAGCTTAGAGCTCATATCTCTTTTTAGTCCAGGGTCAATATGTCTAAAATATTCCAGTTGAAAAGTGGTAGTATTGTAATATACACTAGTGTAATTAATAGAGCAGGCAAAAGCAGGGTTACTTCTTTCATAGATCAAATTCCACAGGGTCCTAGAAGATAGACCTAGTAATGTTAAACATTTTTAAAAGTATGAGTAGGTCAATAGAGTTCTCAAGAATTATCCATATCTGATATAATTCAAAGGAGCAGAATTTAACTACAAAAGAAACTGAACTAAAACAAAAAAAAAAGAAAAACCTAAGTAGTTTTTTATCTTTACCCATAATTATTTTCTCCTAAAGTGTCAAATCATAATGGAAAATAATTGAGTTTACTATTATTATATCTTTGAATTATATATTTAAATTTTAAACAGATATTTAACTCTTAAATATGAAAAATAAGGTCATTAGAAATATAAATCACTCATTACAATTGATCTCAGTTACAAATCTGTTAGTTTTGTTTTATGCTCTTTTATCTGGTATGCCTATGTTTACTTCTACTTTTAAAATACATCCTTGATAACAATTTTGTAACTATAACTAGAAATGAATATATGTACCAGCACCATAATTTTAATCAAAGTTTACATTCCAAAGCTCATTTCATCTTACATTGTCTTCAGTTTGTTAAGAAGAATACATGTACTTGGTTTCTGCACTTTAGAATTTCTATACATTGCCTTAGTACTTGAGCAAAAATAATTTATACAGGGATGGGCAAAAGTTGTGAATACACAGAACACAGAATTTGTTCTTGTATTATTACTTGCTAATTATGGTAATATATTCCATATGAAAACTGTAAAGCTACTTTTACCCACCTTTGTATATTTATTAGCCAACACAGTTGTTCTTTCAACAGTTGTAGAACGGGGCTCATTGTGTGTGTGTGTGTGTGTGTGTGTACGTGCATTGACTGGCACATGAGAAACCCAAGTCTAGTGTGTGAGGTTTTTTGTTTTTTTTTCCCGCTGAGACGTCTTGAATTTTTCTTTTCCTTCAGAGGTCAAAAAATTAGCTCTATGTATTTTAGAGTTTTTATGCCTTAGTCAATTTTTCTTGCTGGAAAGTACTCTTTCCACTGAAAATGAAAAATTTTCTCATTAGCGATAAATATTTCTTATAGCATAGGCTTTAGTTTTTTTGGTTCCTAATATATTACTTCTATAATTCATAAGTATTAAGAATGTTTATATTGTATTGGTATTTTCTGTGTTTGTTGACTCTTATTTAAAGATAGTTTGTTATGTTAGTTTTAATTTTATTAACATGCCCTGAGTTGCCCTGGATAGCCCTGGCCAGGGTGGCTCAGTTGGTTGGTGTATCATCCCATACCCAAAAGGCTGCAGGTTTGATTCCCAGTTAGGGCACATATGTGGAATTCTGGGTTCAGTCCCTGGTCCTGGTACCAATGGGAGGCAACCAATAGACGTTTCTCCCTCACATCCATGTTTCAATGTTCTCCTTACTTCCTCTCTCTTTCCCTCTAAAAAAAAATGCCCTTGGTATAGTTTCTGGATTTTTGTTATAACTATATATTTCACAGTAAATTAGGTTATAAAACACCCCTCTAAAATACTTTAACTAGATATGAAAAACTCAATTTGGTCACCACTTGACAGAATGTACCTTAGGGGTCAAGCAATAAATAGCATGTCATGGGCTTCGAAGTTAGTTAACAATTGGAAAAAAATACATTTCTTGTTAGAGTTGCATCTCTTACCAAGAATAACCAATTTCTCTATATTCATGTTAAATATATGCCAATTGTGAATTTCTACCAATATTCCTAATTTGAAAAGAAGAAAGTGATTATGCTTCTCTTTCATTGTCTCCTAACCATGTGAGTGTGTGTAAATTATGTGTGTGTGCTAGCACACATGTGTGCATGTGAGACTCTAGGTCCAGGTGACACTCACAGAGTAATGGGAACCATGGCCTACAGATCCCTAAGTTGAATGAGCAAAGTAATTTTGCAGCATTTTTTTCACAAATATAACTTTTACTGAAGTGGATTAAAACTATAATATACAGTATGTAATCATAGATTTTTTTCAATTTCCTTTTCTTTTATGAATTAATTGGTTCTTTTAAGGTCAATATTTTTGATTGTTTATTTTTATTACCTTCATTCTTCCCTTTATTCTGGTGGCCCTAAATCCTCTTAATCTTGATTATCTTTCCATATTTAGAAACATATATATCATCCCTTCCTTTGCAAAAACTGAGCTCTATCCTCGAATAACGGAAAGGAGTATAAAGTTAAACGTTTTCTCATAACATTCACAGATGGCTACACGCACATCACCAGATAGAAAAACAAGGACAATTCTATAACTGTTGCACACCCCTCTATCACAGAAACCCAAGCTCCTACTAACTAGGTTGATTGGGTTTCCTGTGAAAGTGTGTATTTTACAGCTTCAAAAACTATTGCTGTATGTACAGGATACATGCAATCGATAAGGCTAAACTGAATAGCATATATGCAGAAAGTTCTTCATTTTAGTCTCTGTATGTTACTGTTAATAAAGCATTTTAAAATTCCCTATGATTTTTTACTAGTATGTAGAAATATATTTTTATATTGATTCTTTAAGATAAAATGTTCCTCAAAAGGTTTATTAATTCTTAGCTGTATTGCAAATTCCTTTGAATATTCTACATTAATGATCATTCAATTTGTAACTACAAGGTTACTTCTTGGTATTTTAAAACAAATGACAGTAATTTTTTTCTTAATTTTTATTTTTGTAATTTTTCCTTAATTGCATTATTCAAAATTCTGGGGCAATGTAGAGTAGAAATTGTAAGAATCTTAATGGGAAAACATTCAAGATTTTTCCATTAAATTAGACGTAAACTATAGGCTTCTGGTAGATTATATTTATTAGTTTGAAGAAATTGATTTCTAGTCTTCATTTGGTAAGAATGTTTATGATTAATCAACATGGAATTTGTCAATGACTTCTGTGGAAATAATCATGTGCTTTTTATTTATTATTTTTCTTTATTTTACTAACATGAAGTATTATGTTAACTGATTTTCAGATGTTAAACCAAATTTTCATTCCTGGGATAAACCTTGCTTTACCATGCAGTTTGACTTTTTATGTATTGCTGAATGCTTTTTTCTTACTATTTTGAGAATACTTGTGTTCATAATTATAAAAGGTACTAATCAACAATTTTCATAATATCTTTTTTAGTTTTGGTATCATATTAACAGTGGTTTTCATGAATAAATTGGAAAACATCTCCTATTTTCTGAAAGAATTTGCAAAGGATTGGTATCACATCTACGTGTTTTTGGTAGAACTCAATAACAGACACAACAAAATAAAACCCTCAGGTCCCAGTCTTTTGTCCAAAAAAAGTATTATTATTATTTTTACTTTGAATAGGTCTATTTAAGTTCTCTCTTCCTTCACTCAGTTTTGTAGCTTGCATTATTTTTTAAATACATGCCTTACCAAACTTATCATCAAAATGCTATTCACAAAACTCTTCTAATTCTGTAACATTAGTAGTGATGCCCTGTCTTTAATTCTTGGCATTTGTTTAATCTGTCTTATTAATATTTTCTTGGTTAGCAGATGATTTGTCAAATTTATCAATATGTCATGATATAAATATGCCTAACTATGTAACATTATATAATTTCATATCCTGGTGTACAGTCCATCTTATTAGTGCTGGTAGTTTACAGAAAATGGGTAAAATTTAACCAGATGTGTATATATACAGCAGGAGCACAGTTAAAGACCAAAGAGGAGATTTATAAAGTAGATTGTGAAAATACACATGACTGCAGCTCATTTGTTTATCTAAAACTAAGTTAATTTTCCTTTAGAGTTTGTCTCCATTGCTGGTGGAGGGAAATAGACAAAGTGAACTTACTATCATCCCAGTGGAATAACACAATACAGCTTTGAATATTATCATTTTAATCAACTGAAAATCTAATCTCTCTGTATAAAAAGACTGTTTGTCTCTTCCATATGTTCTTCATGCCCTTTTTTATTCCAAAGATCAAAGGGTAAAGTTACATATTCTCGCGGCACTGGTCCGGGGTTCCGGGGTTCGTTTTGTGCGTGCTACACATTAGTAATACCTTGTGAACTTACCTTTAGAAGTCAGCCCCTGTACCTAATAAATGAACTTCTAAAGCTTCCAGAGTTGGTGTTCTTCGTGGCAAGCTATGTAATTAGGTCAGATTCTAGTGATTTCCTTCTTAAAGACTTTTCCTGACCTCAGATTCCATTAGTACCATAGGTAATTTGATTCTTCATGATGGCTTTTGGTTTAGGATTTCTACTTGCAATTTGTAGGAATAGTTTATCTTACCCTTTCCCACATTCGTTCTACCAGGTTGCTGACCTCAAATTCAGATACCTGACACATCATATGCTGGGTTTATGTGGGGATTCTAGATTCTTTTTAACTCACATAACAAAAGAGGGTAAGGTTTTTTTTTTTGGTGGTGGTGGGGGGAGGGAGTTTTCTGTGGTTGCTTCTGTTTTCTGAACACCCTATATCACTTCCTAAACATGACATACAGCTCATCAAGTGATTCACTTCTGTACACTATGCCATCGCTTTTTAGTTTTCTTAACCTAACGTACACATATTGGTTCGTGGTTTCTTCCATGTGTTCACTCTTCTTTGAGACTCCACCTTAATCTACATGGTGCATCCGTATATGACTACTCCTTCCCCTGAGGCTCATCCTCAGTACGTGGGCACTAGTCACCTCAAGGGAAATATGTAGGATTTACCTTCCTTTCTATTCTCAATTGCATTCCCCCCTCTAAAGATGGTTAATTCCCCTCCTTTTGAAGTACCACTAGCATAACCTTCCCTGAAGCACTAAGATTTAAGGCCTAAATGAAGGCAAAATGCTATCAGGGAAATAAAAGCCACAAAATGCTTCTAAAAGCAAAATATTACCTTGGAGCATTTCAAAGTATTATTAACAATTATTATGAAAAAATAATAATTATGTGAAACAAAATAATTTTGACAGCTTACTATTGCTTATGTTGTGATAGAAGTGATTTACATATATTTCATTTTCATTCTCAGCTAAAAACACTGACTGGGACATGCTTAGTACATTTTTGGCAAAATGTAACAGTAGTTATGTCATCATGGAATATAGAGTTAAAGTTCGTGCACCTATTCACTAGTCAATTTTAAAAGCTATTTGCTATGCACCACACACACCATGCACAATTATTTCTAGGAGTTAATGGCCAAATGTTTTACATTATCGTGATAGCTAAAGTAGAATTCAAAAGGAAGATTTATATGATTCCATAAAGTATTTTGAATATTTGGCTAAGGGTAACACATTTTTTTCTTTAAACCATTGCTTTTCTACTCTAGTTTTATGAGTAATTTAATTTTTAAATGTAATTCCGAGCTGATTTGAACTATCTTTATTACACTTTTCTTTCATGTACTTTGATTCTATTGAGATTTCTTGAGTCAGAACCAAAAGAATATAATGATAGCTAATATGCTGGGATTTACATATAGCCTAAGTCTTAAAAATTGCAGTGCTCCCAGACCGATAAAAATGATTGGCCATTGGTTGCTTTAATCAGAATGGTTTCCAGGGAGTGTTGGAAAGAAGAGAGAGGTCCAGTGAAATAGGTATTGGAGGTTGATCAAAAGAATCAGCAAGGCTGAAGGGTAATTTGAAGGGAGTCACAGTGAGAAGGAAGCTAAAAACTGTAGTTTATTTTTCCCTTGCGGTAAATGGACACTTTTCTTATGACAAAAAAGACATGAACATATTTGTATACTGAGTAAATGAAATCATACATACAATGAGTATGGAATAAAGAAATATGAAAAATAAGCTTGCAGAAAAAGATTCTTAGTGTTTCTAGTCATTTTCCTAAATATGATTGATCAAAAGATTGCATTATATATTAAAGTTGGTTTACCTTACTAGAGTATAAACTGTATTATGGGAAGACCATATCTACTATCTCTATGTTGTAAAGTTTATATTGACATTGTCTAGCACAGTAGCATTTAATGAATTCTTGAGGAAATTTATGTAAGATTTGTAAAAAAACACTAAGAAAAGGCTAAGAACCATAAAATGAATAGACGTTAATTCTAGACAGGTGAGACTACCATCTTCCACTAGAATCCAGGGCCAGAAGGAAGAGAGTTCAAATAATTAGAGATCGTGATTGCTCTCCACACCTGTTAGACATTTCAAAACTGGCTGCATGGTTTTTACTGTAGTTTAGAATACAAGAACTCTATTAAGAAAATGTGAGAAGTTACAAAGGGGATATAATTTAATGATGTAATGTAGTCGTTTATAGGTATATATATATGTGTGTATATATGTGCTATGTATGTATATTGTGTGTGTGTGGTAGGGAAGAAGAGTGACTATTCACTGAATAATTCTCTGATCGATCACACATTGAAATAAATAAAAATGCACAGTTTCAGATTATATTGGGCCAGAGTAGGGAATGCTTTTAAATATGGTTAAAGGAAACAAAACTGATTTCATAATTCGGTTACTTTCAATCATCGTGTGGCTGTCACTCAGGGTCCCTGCACACACCAATCTTGCTATTTGGGGAGGTTTACTGGAGGAAGAACCGAAGAGATACAATCGGTCAGGGTGCAGAAAGTACAAAGGATAACGCAGCAGCCTGGGGCTAGCAAAAGCGGGCCTCTGCTACCACTTCTAGCTCTCAGGAAACACGTAGGGGAGCCGGGACTGGAACGCACTGATAAAGCGCAGCAGGACAAGTCGTTGACGGCAGCTGTGTTTTGGATTGGGGCAGTAATTGGCCTGTAACTCTAACCCCATAGGTAGCAAGTCAAGGAGACAAATATCCACACTCCCATTGTCATTCCCTCGTAGGGCTGTCTGTTGCTCCGCTTTGTTTAAATCTAGAAAGAAAAAAAAGCCAGAGAAGTAACAGTCAGCCTCGCTGATGGATTCCATACAGAGTAGGGAATGTACTTTCAGCGGCGCTAAGAATATATCCTGTGTAGTGTGGCAAACGATTTATATTTCAACATAATTTTCAGGTGATGTTTGATTAAATCTATAATACTCTCTCCTTTATGTAATTCCATTATATTACTATTTATACCATTATATATATTGTTCCTTTTTGAGGAAGAGCTATAGAGCTGCAGGTAGTGAGCTCGTAATTACACCTAACCTCTCGGCTGTCCTATTTTGTCACACCCCAAAATGAGATGGCTTAATATTAAGAACCATCAAAATTAAGATTATCTGGGGTGCTCTACTTGCCTGAAAACCTGTGGGGTTTGCTTTTCAAAACCTGTAGGATGTATGCACATGAGTGTGTTATGCTTGTGACCTTAAGAAAGACATTCAAATTCTCCATGTGTCAGTTTCATCATCTGTAAGAATCTATATAAAACAGAAAGAACTAAATTATTAGAAAATGCTTTAGATTGATGGCTTTTACATTCAATAAATGTTTGCTACTGTTATTAAGGAGAATAAATTATGTAAGTCTTACAGTCGATGAAATTTCTAACAAATAATTTTTATAATAAACATGAAAGGAAGTGACAAAGGCATTATAAATATTAATAGAATAAATGTTTGAGAGTTCAGTTTGTTAAGCAAAATTTTAAATTTAAGTGTGTGGAGATCATGAAAAATAGTGTATTTGTTTCTTGGGTGTCTATGTTACATGATTTTATGAACATTTTCACTGATGTCAAGATAATTTTTCTTCAGTATTCATTTAAATATTTTAATATTTCATGAATTTCACTACAAAATGTTCAGCCTAATGGTAAAATACCTTTATTATTTTTTAAAGTGCCACGCATATAACTTGATTTGTGTCTGCAATGCTATTTTCGGCTTTGAACATCCAGGGAAAAAGAATACGATTAGCTGCCTGAAGCTTCAGGAGTGGTACAACTTTGCTTTCTTTATCTCCAGTCTTCAGCACAGCTCCACATGTCCATCAACATCTTCCTACCACCACAGGAAACTAGCCTCCGAGAAAGATTGAAACCACCGATTTCAAGAGAGGTCTCATGGAGAGTGTCTCATGGAGAGATTCAGAACAAGTGTTTCCAAATTGGGCCACTTTAGCATGGACATTATTTTCAGCTGAAGGCAACTGATGCCCAGAAGACTCTGGAAGAGCTTTTACTTCCCCTTAACTGCCTAAAGGAGTTTAGATGGAGGGCTTTGTCCAGGAAGAGAACTATTACCAGGGATAACTACAGAGAACATGAGCGGGGTGTGGTAGGCTGTGGGAACTTAGCAAGGTCGATCAGTTCACATCCCTCTCTGTATCTCCTCATCTCTGCTCAGCACAACAAGCATTCATTTACTAAGCATTTGCTTCTCTGTCTTTCTGTAAATTGTTTCCTCTACTCTAAGGTCCTAGACTCCTAGACCCTTCTTCTTAACTCAGAATGACGTACACGCCTTGATTGCTTGTCGTGGGCCTTATATTCTTATGGGGCCTCTGTAAGTATGAAATTACATGTTTTTCTCTTGTTAGTCTGTCACATGTCAATTTAATTCTTAGACCAGCCAGAAGAACCTAGAAAGATAGCAGAGAAACTTCTCTTTCCTCCTCAACACTCACATTGTTTCTAATTAGAGACCAGCCTGTCAAGTCTTTCGATAAATGGAAAGAGCTGCACTACCCCTTGGGTTTGGCCCATGGAATGATCTCAGCTTGGGAGGATAGGCTTATACATTACATACAGGCTCCAAGATAAATCAAATGTATTAGTCCTACAGTAATTATGATACCAATTAAAGTGAAATTATATGCACAAACATTACAGCTATTACTCACACCTTTTGCGTCTATATCTGGAAAAGCTGCCAGTTCCTAAATTATCTACACAGCACCTGCCAAAGACCACCGATGGGAGAAGGGGACTGTGTTTGGGTTTTAGTGTTCAACATGCTTCACGCATGGTAAAGCTACATGAGATGGAAAGGAACAGTCAGACGTGAAACTACCAACTCAGTCCCAGAGGCCATCACTTTTTGGAGATCTCGTGATTTCCCTTTGTACGAAATAGATTTTTTTTCAAATTTCCCTGCTAACTTTAATAATATTTGATATGAACACATTCAAGATGTTTTTTTGCAGAATTACACTCCTGTCAATGTTGGTTCAATTTCTTGTCAAAGAAAATGTATAAAGGACACATGGACAAAGCCAAAGGGGGGAAGGAGTGAGGGTGGGAGGTGGGGGTGGGTGGGGCTGGGGAAAGTGGTGGTAGGAAAATGGAGACAACTGTACTTGAACAATAACAAATTAAAAATATATAAAAGTTTCATTTTTATTTTTATAAATGGTTTTGAACTTTGTGTTTTCCATAATTCCCTGATAATAACCACATGGCACATGATTATCCTAAGTTACAGGTGTTATACACGTATCTTCTACATTAGAATTTCTAAAGGAAGTACCTGGAAATGTGATGCTTGGGAAGTAATTTAGGTGATCTTTACAATCATAATTATAGAAGTATGTAAAAATACTATCTTTATTTGCTTTGCTTGTATTTGTTCACCTTGAAAAATGATTTGGCTAAGTTCATTATAGAAGATATTTTTATATTACTATGATAATAAACCCAACATTTTATGGTTTTTCATAAATTGTCTTTTGTACAGTTTATTATTGTCATATCAATTGTAATGGGGGGATATTTTACTCATTAGCCATTATTGTAAAGTTATTACTCCTTACATAAAACTTCCACTTATTAGATCAGAGGACAACAAAAATATCTTCCAATTCACAAATAAATTTATACATTTCTAGTATAAAACTTGGTTTTAAGCTATTAACATATAACCATGTTATTTCAAGAATCAAAATGATTTTAGAATATTTAGTCTTTTTCATGGATTAGCAATTATATATCATTTGTTTTGATTTAATTGTATTCACACCTCCCAAAAATATATTGAAGTTCTAACTTCAGTATCCCAGTACCTCAAAATGTGAGCAGTTTTGAAAATAGGGTCTTTATGTAGGGAATGAAGTTAAAATGATGTCATTAGGGTAGGCTCTAAGAGGGCCTAACAGTTCTCCTCAGTTTGATTAAATTTTTGTTTTAATGTTATTTATTTATTGTTAGACAGAGGAGAAGGGAGGGAGAGAAACATCAATGTGTTGCTGCCTCTCGCCACCCCCTACTGGGGACCTGGCCCGCAACCCAGGCATGTGCCCTGACTGGGAATACAACCAGTGACCCTTTGGTTCACCGGCCAGCACTCAATTCCACTGAGCCACACCAACCAAGGCTGATTAAACTTCAGACAGGTTTCTTTCTTAAAACTCTAGGCCTCTAACCTCCATTTTTATAGAGCATTTACTTTAGAAAAAAAAGCAACTATAAATTATTTCTCTGCCCCTTGAGATGTAAATCTTCCCCCAGCCTCTTCCCAGTTTTATAGCCCAGGAGTGTCTATCTCAAGGACATTAAATGTGACATCAAGAAAGAGAGGAATCCCTATCTCCCAGTCTCTCTGGGAGGGCAGGAGTTTGACTGGAATAAGCACCGATTAGCAAACACAGATGCACTAATCGCATAGCTACCTTCCCCCTAATACCTCTCAGTACTTTTCCTACTAGCTCCCACTTCAGCCTAAAAATTCTCTTGCCATTTCTTTCAGCAGCATTTGGTTCAATCTCCTACTAATATAACAGTGTTGATGCCTCTTGCAATAGTATTGAATAAAACCTTTGCCTGTTCAACTTGTGCCATTTTCATTTAACAGCCACCTAATCCAACATTACTAGAATCTTTAAAGGGGGAAATCTGGACACAGAGTCAGGCACACAGGGAAAATGCCACGTGGGGATGCAGGCAGAGACCAGGGTGGTCCAGCAGGAGCCGAGAAACATGACAGTTTCCCAACTGCCAGAAGCGGGGAGAAGGGCGCGTAATAGATTCTCTCACAGTTGGAAGAAGGAACTGATTCTGCTGACACTGTGCTCATGGATTTCTAGCCCCCTGGACTGAAATAGAAAGTATTTATTTTGTTTAAGCCGCAGAGTTTGCAATATGTGCCTGGTTATGGCGGCCCTATCAAACTAATGCATCCTGTTATACGGAGAAAAGATCACTGATTTATATTGCGTTGGCCAAAAAGTTCAATTAGATTTTTCCATACAATAAAAGACACGTTTTTTCATTTTCACCAATAACTTTATTGATTTGGATATTTTGAGTAAGTCAACTATCTCCTGCATGATAGAATGTTGATTGGTCTCAGTCGATGTCTCAATGTGATCTGTACCAAGTTCAGCTGGTCTACTTGACTGACCTTGGAGCATCGTCCAGTGAGAATTCTCCAGCACAAGAAATCGCAAACCACTTTTGACATGTTTGATCAGTCACAGCACCTTCTCCATACACTGCTCAAATCTTTCTTTTTTTTGCATTTCAGTTGCAATTTTACCTTTCTTGAAATAATAAAATGTAATATGCCAAAACTGTTGCTTATCTTCTTCCATCTTCAACATTAAATGGCTACACAAAAATTCACCAGTTTGGTATGTTTTTATTTAATGCATGCTGATATGACAGCTGTCACAATACAGTCTAACAAAATTGTTTTGAATAAACTTAAGGACACCTAAGCACTACTAGACCCATCTTATGAAAAAATCCAAACAAACTTTTGGGCCAAATCAATAGTTAAGAAAGCAAGTCCTCAAGATCCATTCTGTTGCTTATTGGGTTTGGAGACAGGTGAATCATTAAAGTTTGTAAGTCTCCACATTTTTGTCTGCAACTGAAAGACCTAACATTTGAGAGGAGTTGGCTCGAATAGGGCTAACTAAATGTTTTGTTATTTTATTTTACTTATCAATCAACAGATAATAATTGTCTAAAGTTAAGACAGCAATAGTGAAAAGTAGTTTCTAAAAACTGGAACCAGACCCTGGCTGGTGTGGCTCAGTGGATTGAGCACCGGCCTGCAAACCAGGGCATCACTGGTTTGATTCCCATCAGGGCACACGCCTGGGTTGCAGGCCACGTCCCTAGTGGGGGGCGTGCCAGAAGCTACCACATATTGGTCTTTCTCTCCCTCTCTTTCTTTTTCCCTTCCCCTCTCTCTAAAAATAAATAAATAAAAACTGCAACCAGAGCTAAGGTACTCGGCAGCAGGGCCACCTAGCAGATGAAAAAATCTTAGAATTTCAAAACCATGTGCTTTTGATTTCACTGTTTTATTAGCTTTTTCTGTGAACACTCAATCACATTAACCATCGCCAATGTACAAAAACCTTCTAAGTGTCTATTTCCACCCCAAACCAGCTGATTTCCGTGGCACATAACACCACCATCTAACCTAAGCATAGAGGTAAATGGCTTTTCTGTTTTCATCACAATCATCTTATGCAAGAGTGGGGTCTCAAAACTCCCCAAGTAAAAACACGTTTCTCTTTCCCTTGTTTAAGGGAGCATACGCAGAGTGACTTAGAAAGCTTACGTATCCAATAAACCTCAGCATTTTTTTTATCACCAGTATGTGGTTTTTAACATTTCATCATATTAATGTTGGTGCTTATAAAGTAATACGAGAGAGAGTATAGCACTTCTTGGCACACTATAGTTTATAAAAGCAGAGGTTTTTATAACAAGAAGCCAATGGTTTTGTGACACTCTTACCTTTCCAGCCCTCACAAAGAGCTGAGGGAACATAAAAAGGGATCCACATAATGCTCGGGTGACTGGCAGATTGACCCACGTCCACGTAAGACAGTGGGGCATAATTCCTAAAAAACTAGGCCAATCAAACATGAAACAAACAGTAATAACAAAAAATGATAAAAAAAATAAACTTTAGAGAAGAAAAACATTACCTGTTAAGCATAATCAGGTATCGAACATGTTTAAGAACAGACACACATGTAAACTGCTTTGTTGTCGCTATTTAAATTGTATTGGGTGAGCCAAAAGGTTTGTTTGTTTTCTCCATCAGGTGGCTGTAGTAGTGCTTAGTTGTTAATGTCATTTATTGTTACATAATATTGTGACAGCTACCATATCAGTGGCCATTTAAAAAATTACCAAATTGGTGAAATTTGTGTAGCCATTTTAATATTGAAGATGGAAGAAGATAAGCAACATTTTTGGCATATTATGCTTTATTATTTCAAGAAAGGTAAAAATGCAATGGAACACTCACACACAAAAAGATTTGTGCAGTATATGGGGGAGGTGCTATGACTGATTAAATGTGTCAAAAGTGGTTTGTGAATTTTCACGCTGGATATATCTTGCTGGACGATGATGCTCCATGGGCTGGGTAGACCAGTTGAAGTTGATAGCAATCAAATTGAGACATTACTGAGGAACAAGCAACATTCTACCATGCAGGAGATAGCTGACTCACTCAAAATATCCAAATCAATAAAGTTTTTGATGAAAATGAAAAATGTGTCTTTTGTTTTATGGAAGAAACACTAAACAAACTTTTTGGCCTACCCAATATTTACTACAGGGAAAATCTGTTTAAAGGTAATTAAAATCAATTTAAGAATTTTGATAATTTTGATAATTAATAGACCATACTACTGTCTGTATTTACAGATAAAATGAACTGAATGCTTTCAGTGAAAATGCTAAACATTATCCATTAAACAATAGAAAGTTAGAGAGGTCAGTGAACAGAGCATGAATTCTTTTAAATACTGATTTTAATCTCTTAGGTTATTTAGCAACAGCCTCTTAAAATAATTATATTGTAATCAAACTGAGGTGTGGCAGCCTGCCACCATGGAAGCCAAACTCATGAGACAGATGCCAGTAAGAAGGAAAGAAATTCATTACAGTGCTGGCATCTCCAGAAAATGGGTGGACTTTTGTCTTCCAAACCCATCTTAACATCTTTGGTCAAGCCAATAATTCTTATAGGGAGTTGGTGGGAATTTGGGAGGGGAAAATTCCAAGGTGGACATGGATGTGCCTTTTCTCTTGGAAGTAAAGAGGGGGTACTGAAAAGGAAGTAGGGCAGCTTCTTCCTAAACTCACTCCCTTCTTCAGTGTTATCTTTTTATTTGCATTAGCATTTTCCTGTCCCTGAACACTTGTGGTTTATGGCTGGCACCAGCATATTTTGCAAGTGCAATGAGAACTGAAACACATGGTTGCTTAAACACTTTGCTTTGTTACAGAATACATACTAGCTAAGAGATAATGAATCATGATTAAAACTTAACATCTTAGTGAAGGCAGATGTTTTTATGAGGAGGCAGGAGAGGGAAAGCAGAACAAAGAGATCGGGGGTAAATGGTCATGACCTATTGATTCATGTAATATGAACAAGTGAGTATAAGCAAGTCAAAAAAGAACACATATGCACCAAATAATTAATTTATATAAAATGCTAGAAATTACAAACTAATTAACAGTAACATAAAATAGGTCAGCAAGGGATTAGGGTCAGGGATTGTGGAGAGGAAGGAGGGATGGATTACAAAGAAGCAAGAGGAAATTTTGAGAAGTAATGGATATTCCATCATCTTTACTGTTTACATGCATACTCATATGTCAAAATATATCAAGTTTTACACACTAAATACATGCAATTTATTGTAAGTCCATCATACCTAAATAAAGCTGACTAGTATTCCAGTAATCTTGGCATATTATTCATTTATTCACCTATTGTAAGACATTTGGGTTGTTTTCAATTTGGGGTATTATAAATAAAGTTGCTATGTTCATTGCTGGAGAGAGAGAGAGACAGAGAGAGAGAGAGAGAGAGAGAGAGAGAGAGAGAGAGGGAGAAATCAGGGGGAGGGGCTGTGGACACGCAGGCAGTGTCTTTGCCGGTCCTGATACCAGTCTTTATGGCCAGCATCCTTGAAGTGGCAGGAGTCTGGGGTCAGACTCTTTTGTGGTTTATGCAGGACTTGAACCTGTGGATTCTAGTAAAGTACACTTAGGAAAGACACTTTTAACGTGTAAATTCTAGCTTTGAGAGAAAAATCAGGTTAGAGTTACAAACTGGGTTAAATATTTACTAAGGTTAATATGAGTAGTGTAATATAAGCATATTCATTCCCCATTATAGTATCAGCCCTTTAATGCAGCAATTTCAACCAGTGTGCCCCAAGAATTTTTAAACCTGCAGTACCTGACTAATTTAGTCAGGGGCACTGACTTTTCTCCTTAGCTTGTCTAATTTAAAAAATGACAACTGCCAACACACAGCTGTCCATTGTGAATTATTCACAATTATATCTATTTTTTTTAAATTCCAGTTTGGCAAAAAATACAATGTATTTTTTTTTGGTGTGTGCTGCAGAACTTTAGTAATTAGTTTATGTGTGCTATGAGATGAAAAAGCGTGAAATGTGCTGCTTTAATGCATAGAGCAAATTTGAATTTGTCAGTAAGTCATGGATGTAATCACCAAGGAGACTGATGGTAATGAAAGCAACTTCAGCTGCAGGAGATAAAAAGAAAAAGACTCCTCTTTTACCTTCTCAGTGGACTACCTGCAAAGACTGTATT
This sequence comes from Desmodus rotundus, assembly GCF_022682495.2. Taxonomy (NCBI): domain Eukaryota; kingdom Metazoa; phylum Chordata; class Mammalia; order Chiroptera; family Phyllostomidae; genus Desmodus; species Desmodus rotundus. The sequence continues at coordinate 196,443,387 of NC_071387.1, read as the reverse complement.
ATCTCTCTGATCCATTACCGAGAAAACTGCTGGCTTCAGCTATTTTGGCTTGTATTTATTTACACCTATTTGGCACAGGAAGTTTTCTATGCTCTATTAGACATCACAGTACGATGCATAAAGCTCGAGTAGATCACAATCCTGTAATTTGTAGCAAAGGAGTGATGGCGGCTTGGAGTCAGGAGGGAGCAGAAGTTCAATGACGACTTCCAACAAATTAATATCAAAAATAGGACTTTGAAAGGGAAGCCCCTTAGGAGCACAAAACTGTCTGGGTGGGAAATAGAATGATAACAGACATATTGACTATAAGGTTATTGCAATAGAAATGATGAGAATAATTTTAAATTGTAGCAAAGATGTTGGAAGAATAAAGCCAGATTTAAGAGGTTTGGACACCAGATGGACATGAAAAAAGAAAAGTATCAGTAAAGAATATAAATTAAAAGGACAGATAGATAAAGAAGACATTAAAAAAGATTGAGAGTATACACAGGTGCCAATACAAGGGGAAGACAATACAGTTTGCTCAGTACCAGAGATGAAATTCAGAAATGAGTTGGATATAAGAAAGATCAATAAAAAATTGACCTTCAGCTTTAAAAAAAAAGAAAAAATACTGTTGGTAAAGATAATAGGACTAGTAGAACTTATTCAGAGTGTAGACTTTGAAGAGGACATATTAAAAATATTTTTAAAGTTATAAGATAAAATGTAAGTTACATTATGGACTTGAAAAAGATTTATCAGAGAACATTAAATAAATGTGTCCTTCTCTCCATTTTTGAGAATTACCTGGCAGAGTTGCAGGAACACTCACACTATACATCTTTTTCCTGATTTATAATTGAGTTGCTTGGTTACCATTAGTTCTCCATCATTGAATACAGAGAAATAGAAGCAAGAAAAGAAAATCATACAACAAAAATTTGCATTAATTTCATTGTATTAGTTTTCTACAAGGGGGACCCCAAAAAACTGTAATTATCTTCTGGAGGGCCAGCTCCTTCTAGTACTGGCTTCCCCCACTAGGTCAGTGTTCTAGGAATCCATCTGTATCAGTGTACCAGCTGGCATTGTTGTGAGAGGCTGCATTCAGCTTCAGTGAAATTGTTTTGAAGACTCTTTCAAAGGGTTTGCCCATTTCCTGATGGGTGACTTACAAGCACATCTCCCCACCCCAAACTGAGTGTTCAGCAGTTTTTGACCAAAAACAACCTGACTCCCATGCCCCACACTTTATATTCACCAGATCTTAAACTGAGTGACTTTTTCTTGTTGTTTTTCTGGATGAAAAAAGTCCTCAAAATAGAAACATTTTGCCTATGTAGAAGAGGTGAAACAAAAAAATGTAGAAGCACTAAAAGGCAGCAAAATTGATGAGTTCAAAAACTTTTTGAATAGTGGAAAAAAGTCTCAATAGGTGTATTGCATCAAATGGAGAGTACTTTGAAGGTGACTGAAGGTTAAACATGTTAGAATAAATATATTTCATTTTTGGGGTGCCCCTTGTATTGCTGCTGTACCAAATTACCACACACCTATTGGATTAAAATCACACAAATTTATTTTCTTGTGCTTCGCATGTTGGACATTTTCTTGGGCTAAAACCAAGATGTTGGTAGGGCCGTGATCTTTAATGGAGGTTCTAAGGGAGAGACACTTAATGGTGGGCTGAGTTCTTTTCAGTTCATATTGCTCCATTGTTTGCCTCAAATTATACTTTTAAGGATCCTTGTGAATACATTACTCACCTGCATCACTCAACAGTCTCTATTTTAAGGTCACATGATTAGTAACCTTAATTTGTCTGCAACTTTAATCCCTCTTTGCCATGCAATGTTACATTTTCACCTACTCTGTGAATTGGGACATGGACATCTTTGGGGGACCATTATTCCATCTTTCACATTGACAGGCTTAGCTCAATGAAATCTTGCCATTCTCATTCAATAAATATGCTCTGTATTAATGCTCAGCCTTTAATTTTGTTATTATGTAATGCTCCAAGTGTTAGGGGATTGAGGCTCTGTGGTTGATGTAACCTTATATTGTGGCTAGAAGGCAGGAATCCTCAGATTTTATCAGCAACAAGCAAATTCTCCCTGCTTTCAGGCATAGATCTGTGCTTATCTGTCCTTGATTGGACATCTGTTCAGCATAATTAGTACAACCTCCTTGAGCAGTGCTATACTATCACTAAAATCCATGACTCATTGTGTTAGATCAAAGTTTCCATCCATAGTCACTCTTTTGTACTGATTGTTTTAACCTTTGCCATTCATTGCTGTTCCTGGTATTTTGCCCCCAAAGACAAAATAAAGAAAATGCTAGATCCACTAAATGTGCAGGTCAAGTGGACACAATAGTCCTGCTTCAAGTCCACCTGGCTATCTTTCCCATCACCGAACACACCAGCTCTCTACACTGAATCCATGCTCCGGGGCGCCCTGTTATTCAGACTCCTGACTATGCAGTGTCAGGATTCTTCATTCATTTGTGGCTTCCCCTAAAAGTCCAGATCTCACCCTGTGGTTTGGTTTTGAGACAGCGGAAATAAGAAAACTGGCCTCTGTATCCTCAATCTCTTTCTCCCTCGATATCACTAGGTCAGAAAGGTAGTCATTGAAACAGTGGGGAATTGTAATCTTCCCCACCATTCTTTTGGCATTTTTGTAAATGTTGACTCAGATTAATATATAGCTTATCAATAAGCAGCATGCTTTCATAAAAATTCTAGAAACTAACTTCAAAACATATAGACTCCAACCTTCAGGCATCCCAGCTCAGGGAGATTTGCTGACCTTCAGACACAGAACTAGGGTAACATATACCAGGATGAAGTAAATGAGGATGATGCACACCAGACCATTGCTTGACCAGTTTTCACGTCCTTATCAGAATACACTGTGCTGTTCTGCGTGCAGAAAATTCTTCAACCTCCATCCTTTGATCTCTTAGTTTGTCTTTCCCTCTCCCTCCATAAAAATCTCTGCCTGCACTTAGAGGTTGACATGGGCTTTGGGATGAGGATCCTCTACCTTCTCAAATCACCAGCACTCGAATAAAACACTTTTCTTCTCACCAGCACCTGCCTCATGAGTTTGGCTTTTGTTGCAGCAAGCAGATGCACCTGCGTTCAGTTACAGCTTCTGGGGACTCCACCGGGACAATGTGGACCCTGGTAAGACCCAGAGGGCCCACGCTGGGGTCACAACTGCGTATGGCAGGGCTGACCTCATTGCAGGGCTTGCAGGAATTTCCCAGCAGGTGCCAAGACGCCCTCTGTTCTCCCACTCAGGGCCTCAGCTGCCTGAAACTTTTAGCTGGTGAAAAGGATTGAGTTATTGGTGAGCTGATGAGCCTGAGACAGGGTGAGTCCCTGGTGTGCATGACTAAAAGCCCTCTGCCCCACCATCTGGGTTCTTTGCACCAGTCTGGGATTCCATAGAAGTCATTTGGTAAAAATAAAAAAAAAAAAAAAAAAAAACCCCAAGAAGTCATTTGGTAAGTAGGTGCCACTCTGCAAAAGCCAAGGCTTTGTGATGAAAAAGTCCCAGTTGCCTGGCATGGGATTTGGTTAGAATACTCTTTTTGGTTTGGTTACGTAGATTTTTGGGTACTAAATGCTTTCTTCATTGCTTATGTGTGGTCAGGTGTTCTTAACAATGTGTTTTTGACATTGGAAAGGATTGTTTAGAAAAATTTGTATATAAACAATATTGCTCTTTAACTGTCTGTTAGTTTTATTTCTCGACACTAATCCCAGTTCTCCTCCTGAGCAAGTCAGTTTCTATTTGAGAGTTCTCATCTGTCTGCTTTGTTTGAAAGCCCCTGAAAGCTCTTGTGTACCTGAAATGAAACTTTGTTTCTCTCATCTGTCTCAACTCAAACTTTGGTTACGGTTATTCTTCTATTGCTTTCTTAGCTTTTGGGGACTTCGTTTGATCTTTCCTCTTTTGTACACACTGGGAATCCCCTTTCTCTAGTTTGGGCTCTGGGCCGTTTGGACCTTGTCATGGGCACTTGAGGTACCAGTTGATGGGAGATAAAATTTAACTTTTAGATGTTAAAATTGAACATTTTTATGCTAAGAGCTTTGCAAACATATTAAGTTAATAAATTCCCTGAACAAATCAGTTTGACTAAGTTGTAAAGAACAAGAAAATTTAAATAGATATTTAACTACAGAGAATCTAAATCAATAACTTCTAATTTTCCAAAACTAATCAAATAGATTTAGAATGAATTTCTTTCTAAATGATTATGGAGAGTTAAGTCCAATCCACTCCACATCTTTGAAAAAAAAGGAAGAAAGAAAGGATGTTAAATTCCTAAAAATAAAAAAATGTTAAAAATGAAAAAGATAAACAGAAATCAAGAACATATATTAAAAGATAATATAATATTGTGTAATGAATCCTTTTGGTTTTTCTAGAAATTATAGATTAATTTGACAGGAGATTATTAATCGATATGATTTACATGTGGACAGATTAAAGATAAGAACCTGCACAGTTATGACACTACTTTCAGAAAACGTGGCCAATGTCATTACCTATCATTTCATGATGAGAAAGTCATTATAAATTGGGAAGTCTTTTAGCCTAACACTGATGATGTGGGGAAAATTATAAGATGTCCGATACTAGAAATAATACATAAAGTATCTTTTTTCAAATCTAATAAAATGATCTTTATTGGAAATACAAAACTTTATTAAAATGTTAAAGAAAGCCTGTAAAATTAATAGAAATATGACTTTATTACTATACTAAAGAGTTCAAATGTGACTACATTTTCAAAGCTGACCTACATATTTAATATAATCGAAGTCTGAAACTGCACAGAAGTGCACTCACGTATATGTGGTGATGAAATGTGTGACAGTGTTTAGACATCCTTGGTGAAAAGGTGGGCAAATGCATGTGAAAATAGTGACCATCACATGGGAAGCAGGTGAACACTTAACTCACAACATAAACAACAGTTGGTTCCAGGTTTATCTTTGACTTAGGTATAAAAGTGCAAATATACATATTTTTTAAAAACATGAGAATAATTTCCTAAACAAGGTTTACAAAATGCAGAAAAGAAGGAAACCATAGATGAATGGAGTACATTTGAGAACTTCTGTTCATCCACAGACACCATGAATAAGACAATAATTAAAAATGGAAGATACTTTCCACAAGTAAAATGCACAAGGAACTATGGTAGTATCCGGAAAGAATTCCCATGGTACCTAAGTGAGTAAATAAGTGAATGTGTGCAAGTACGTGTGTGTACATGTGTGTTCATGTATGTTTGTTCAAAAAAACACTAACAAAAATTCTAAATTGGTAAAGATATATGAATAAGGGTTTCAGAAAAGATGATGTAAGGATAATACAGGGATGTGAGAGAGCAGAGATATGTGAACTAAAACTACAGTGATCATGACCTGACTGGGTAGCTAACCCGTCTAGACCGTTGTCTCCATATGCCAAGTTTGCGGGTTCAATCCCCAGTTAAGGCACATATAAGAATCAACCAATGAATGCATAAATAAGGGGAACAACAAATCACTGTCTCTCCCTGTCTCCTTCTCAATTCTCTCTCTCCCTTCCTGTCTAAAATTGAAGAGAAAATGCAGTGATTGTTTTGGTAAGCATTCTGAGTTTAGATAACACCAATTATTGGGGAAAATATAGAACAAGGGACACCTTCATTAACTGATTAGCCACTGCTTGTCTTATTGCAAACTGAGCATCCACTTTGGAAAATAATTAGGCTTTACTTAATATAGTTGGCACGTGCATGTTTTATGCCTGGGTTTTGTGACCCAGCAATCTCACTACTTGGTAAATACTCTAGAGACAATCTTGTACATATGCTTCTATAGACATAAAGTGAGAATCTTCCTACCAGCCCTGCTCATAATAGTAAAATGCTGGAAAACACCCAAATGTCCATCAATAGTGGAGTAGATTGCAGCTACAAGCATCCGACTGGATGAATCTCAAAAGCATCAAGTTGACTGAGAAAAACAAGGCCCCCCAAAATAAATAATAAATTCATATTTATAAATTGAAAATGCAGACGATAGCTATTGGTTTGCCTGGAAAAAGTACAGCCATTGTTAATATAATGAGATTGGTTTGCACAACATCCCTGGAACCTGTCAGCCAAGGAGAGTGGACTGGAATGTGCATGTGTGAACAATGATGACTTCACTGTACCACTCAGTGAAGGAGGTAGATGCTGTTGAGTGATCATGTGTACTGTGTGGTTGTTACATTCAAAATGACTGAACAAGCAGAGCCACAAACATGCATCAAATTTTGTGTTAGGCTTGAACATTCCTCCGCAGAAACTATCTGTGTGATTTAGAAGGCTGCAGTTATGGGCACCTGGTGATTGGCCACTTCATCTCAACAATGCCAACCATTCACACATTAGGTCTTATGCGGATAATTTTGGTGACATCAAATCACCTAGGTGACTCACATCCCCTAGAACCCAAATCTGGTGCCTTGCTACTTCTGGCTTTTCCCCAAACTAAAATTGTCTTTGAAAGGGAAGAGATTTCAGACCATTGATGGGATTCAGGAAAATACGATAAGGAAGCTTACGGTAATTGGGAGAACTGTGTGAAGTCTCGGGGTTCCTACTTTGAAGGGGCCATAGGCACCATTGTCCTGTGTACAATGTTTCTTGTATCATGTATCTTTTTCAATAAATATCTCTATTTTTTTATATCACATTGCTGGATACCTTCTGGGGAGACCTCATATTTATGCATATATAAAGTATAAAATAAAGAAATTTAATAATACATAATTCAGGATAAGTGGTTGCTACTCTTGGTTTAACTAAGTTCATGGGGAACAAACAAAGGTTCCGAAGGTATTAAGCTGGCTTGTGAATACATTGTTTTGTTAAGATGATTTAATTGTACATCTTAGTTATATACTGCCATTGCATGTATATTTCACAATTTAATGATATAAAAAATAATGCCGTGCTAATAACATGCTATATTCACAAACACCAGAGACATTGTGGATCATCCAAAGAGCAGAGAGTTGGGAGTCAGGAAAAAGCAGGGTTGAATGGTTACTGCGTATACTCACTCACTAGGTCTGTGACCTGCACATTTTCACAAAGGAGATAGTGATATCCATCCTGTAGGGCTGCCCAGGAATAAACGAAATAATGAATGCAAAATGCCGGCAGAATGCCTGGCGCATAGATGCCCAAATAGAGAATCAGCATGAAGGAAATTAAGTCTCCTTTACTGACAGCAGTTTCAACAGAAGACAAGTGTTTTGTTCACTGCAGAAACTACATTGTAAGAGGAATTGTCAAATTGTGAGTGAAACATGCAGTGGAGTAACAGCTTCCCATAAATAACACTGTAAGGGAACAGAGTTTCATCCTACTCAGGCATGCATATACACAGGCAGAGAAGGTCGGGATAGAAGTTGCTTTCTTCTCGCTGAGGCTCTTTCACCCTCAGATGATCTGTCATTGTATGCAGAACACAGTGGCAGATTTATCCCTACAACCCAGGCTGCTCAGTAATGGTTCAGATGAAAGCATTTCAGTGTGCCATAAAGTGGGAACTCATGAATGACAGTCTATTATTGGGTGACAAGTTCCAGCCTGGTGACTTTGTTTGTGACTTTGTGTAGACTCTGCAAAAATAATTCCATTGTCATGAGCTTCAAGAGCAAAAACGTGAAATAACACTGGTCAGCACTTTTAACCACCCGATACTATTAAAAAACACCTCATGTGGACGGGAAGGCTAAACAGTTTAAAATAACTGGCATGGAACAGAACAATTACATACACTGATGCAACCCCTAAACTGGTGAGGGCTGCGTATATTTTATAGTTGCCTTACAATTACGAATTAGCTATTGTTTCTATGTTTTGAATAAACCTTCTGGATTTTGACTCTGCTTTCATTTTGTATTATATTCTGAATGATGATTAATGCTGTGCTCCTCTCCAATGAAATTATTGGCCAAAATAAAAATATGGGCCAATAGCAAATACTTATAGCTAATATTCTTGGCAGTACTTGTTTTGGGGAGGATGGGGTGGGGGTTGGTATGAGGCAAAGCTTTGGCTCATATAATAGTGCCTCCTGAAATGGACCCTTTAGTGTCAGTCGTAATGGGACCTGGATACTGCATATTTTACTGTATGTAAACTTTCACTCACTTATTTTTTTGGTGTTGGAAAAATAATGATGCTGTTTCTATACAATTATCAATATTACAGGGGATATTAAAATTGTAGAAGCAATCTATACACACTTTAACTCTGTTTTTGTTAATATTTCTGTTACTATTTCATAAGATTTCTTTTTAATGTTAACCTCAAATACTACAGATGACATCCTTCATCTTGCGTTTTCTGATGCGTAGGCAAGTACTTGCCCCGTCACTTGAACTAACCTCAAAATTTATGTTAAATAATATTTCATATTTTTCCTTAATACAAAATTCTTTTTCATTTTTCTGTCAGGTATTAATCAATTTAGGTCAAAAGCAGGAGTCAAAACCATGGATCCAAATACTTATAAATTGTTAGTGACCTGGCTTGATAAACCAGAAATAATGCTTGCCACATAACAGGGCTTATGTATACATTTTTATATGCATCAAATCATCTTTAAATGATGAGTTAGAAATAAGCACAATGGCATGGAAATAAGAGAAACTAATTGTGGAAAAATGTAAAGGTATTCATTAAAGAAGAATTTCTTAGAACTAACATTAAATGTAGCTTTACATTATTGTTATTTCAATTTTGTCACATTCAAATTTAAATCAATATATAATAAGATAGGCAGATTTTGAGCTAGGTATCTCAAAAGTTAAGGAAAACATTTTTTTGAATAACATATGTACAACTCCTTCAAAGAGATAAAAATTGAGGCTTTATATAATCATATATCCATTGAAAAAATGAACCTCTGATTAAATAAACTGCCACGTGAAGATCAATGTCTTCCTTTGGTAAATTTCTTGAAACTTTCAGGGTGAAAAAAAGAACATGAATCTTACACAAACTGCCAAGATAAAAACAAAAGGAGAAATACTTGCTAACCTCCGTCACTCTTATAAATGGGTTTGCCTAAATCCTAAATATAATATTTTGAACAATGTATGAGGTTGTCTGGAAAAAGTGCAGCCATTGCTAATATAATGAGAACAGTTTGCATGGCATCCATGTAACCTGCCAGTCAAGAAGAGTGGACTGGTGTACATGTGTGAACAGTGATGACTTCACTCTACTAGTAAGTGGGGACAGTAGATGCCATTGAGTGAGCATGTGTACTGTGTGGCTGTCACACTAAAAATAACTGAGGGAACAGAGCAACCAATCTGCATCACATTTTGTGTTAAGTTTGAACATTCCTCTACAGAACCCATTTGGATGATTCAGAAGGTCACAGCTGTGGGCAACTGGTGATTGACAGCTTCATCATGACGACGCACCCGCTCATGCATCACATCTCATGCAAATTTTTGGAGAAACATCAAATCACCCAGGCAATTCAGCACCCCTACAGCCCAGATTTGGTTCCCTGAGACTTCTGGCTTTTCCTACAATTAAAATCACCTTTGAAAGGGAAGGGGTTTCAGACTGTCGATGAGATTCAGGAAAATACGACAGGGCAGCTGATGGTGATTGGGAGAACAGTGTGAGGTCCCAAAGTGCCTACTTTGAAGGGGACTGAGGTGTCATCATCCTGTGTACAATGTTTCTTGTATCTTGTATCTTCTTCAATAAAGGTCTCCATTTTTTATATTACATGGCTGGATACCTTCTGGACAATTCCCATATAAGAATGACAATTCATGATCATACTGGATTTTTTTCCATGAATTAAGGGGTCCTTTGGAATTCAAATCTTTGCTAATATAACTTCACTGTGATGACTGCATCAGAAGAAAACATGTGATCATAACATTAAAGACCATTGAAACTTAGATAAAATGTATTTACCAATCTAAATAAAAAATAAACTAGTAACGGAGAAGAATATCCTTAACCTGATAAAAGATATTTACAATTCCAAGAAAAAAATAATACTAATATAAAGAAAATGTTTTGTCTTTAAACAAAAAAAGAAGACAAGGAAGCCCATTACCACTTTCTCTAAAAGAGAAATTTGTGTGTAGAATAAATGGACAGTAAAATAAGGTAAAAAATTAGAAGTAAGCAATAAAAATATTATTCAGATACATAAGACTGATGAAAAGTAAAAGAAACTACTGATAAACCATTATATTTATAAAGCAGAGTTATCAATGTTCCCGAACATAAGGCTGATGGGCAAAAACCAATTGAATATCTATGTCCTATATACTATTATGCTAGAAATAAATCATAAGGAAAATGATATCATCGACTGAAATCAAGAAGCATTCATATTAATGTACAAGTTCTCTGCACTAAAGACTATATAAAGTTTACTGATATATATTTGAAGGGATCTAAATGGTGAAGAACAATATCATATTCCTGCAATTAATGATCCAATGTCGTTATGTGTAAATTTGCTCAGATTGCACTAAACATTCAGTTCAATCACAAACAAAATGGCAACGGGGTTCTTTTTGTGGACATTGTAAAATATAAAGGAGAGTATAAAGGACAAATAATGCAAAAGCAATCGCTTAAAAGAGTTACAATGTTAGTGGATTATTCTAACAGTTATCACATTTATTGGAAAATAAATCAGGAAGACACGTTTTAAACTGAGGATAAGCACAGAAATGAATGGTACAGAATAGGCAGTCCAGAAACAGATTCACATATATACGGAAATATGGTAAATGACAGTAGGGAAAGTGTGGTCTATTAAAAAAAAGATACCGTGCCAATTAGCTAATCAAAAACATGCACGTATCTATCTGTATCTCTGTCGCTACCTCTACCTCTATCTCTGGCATCTCTATCTCTGTCTGTCTGTCTCTGTCTCTATCTCTATTCCTATCTCTCTGTAAACATTCAAGCCACAAACTGAGAAACAATATTTGAGAAACAAAACATATAATAAAGGTTCATATCAAGAAAAATATATAAAGCCCTACAAATCAATAAGCAAATATAGAGAATCCCATAAGCAATGGACAGGATGCTTAATGTGCCCTGAATTGAAAATGATATCCAAATCACCAAACAATGTAGAAAAAAAGGTTTCCAATAATCGTGAGGAAAATACAAGCCATAGTCACCATAAGAAAAACACCCTATAGGAGATAACACTACGTACCCACCAGGTTGCTGAAATTAATAGGACTGAAAAGCTATGTATTTCTGATGGAGATAGAATACAGTAGAAAAATGGAAAGTTGACATTATTTGTTGTTGATACCCATGACCCAATAATTTCTTTCAATTGCATATGAATATTATACTTTAAGATAATTTCTCAATACAATGAAAAGTTTTCATTTCCCACATAAAGTAGCAGGCCTTTGAAAGTGATAAATATATAAGTATAGCATAGAATAGATTAAACTATAGAATGAAAAGAAATGTAAAATTTTTTAGTTTTGCTTTCATTGTTTTTGTCATAATGTCTATTTTAGACTGTTTCTAGCCTCATCTTGCATTTATTTAAGACAAAACGAGCTTTAGATAATACCACTGTGATAACACATTTTCCTCTTAAAAATAGAAAATAAAGAATACTTTACTTAAAAGTTTCACCTAAATTGTTTTTTAAAAAGATGCATAACTGAGTCTAAGGTTTGGCTTTAACTTTGTTTTATTCAAAGACCTGCTGTAATTCTTTGAGAAACCTATGAAAATCTGCTCAGAAACATTATAATGCAAAATGGACAGAGAAGGACCATGAGATATTTGATTCACCAGGGCAAGTCACTGCTGTGACAAATGGATCGTATATTATCAATAGTAACATACGGGGAAATAACACAGGTGAATAGCAGAGACAATAAATCTGTTTTTGCCACGAGATCTGTCCTCTTGTAATAAATAAAATAATTTTAGGCCACATGGAGCCAGTTTGAAAATCCCTCGTTTATGGCAATATACATCAGTTATGACTCAAACAACATAGCTCATTTCCAAAAACCTGCAACAAGAAGATAAACCTTCAGGTGAATCATTATTCATAAGAAAGGGTAATTTTTGTCTTTATTGATTATCTGTATTGGAAGTCCTGTATTTGATCTCTTCTTCCACTTTATAAAGGCAATATTTTAGAGATTAGCATGTGTCCTACTCAGATAAGTCTGCTAATGTACTCTGGGCTTGAATTTCTCCACATATTAAAAAATAAGAAATCAAACAAAAATGACAGAATCTATTTTTTCTAATCCGGTTTCGCTCCTCAGCACTAGAAGTGGAACAGAAGTAAGGAAGAAGGAACTTTTTCTGCATTGTGCTGCTTCCTATGTGTGCCCACACACTCCAGTCTCTATCTCTTCCCACCTGTCAGTCTCCCCAGTACCACGTGGTAAACTGCTCAGGACATTCTAAATCGGGAAGCGCACTCTGTACCTGCTGGGAGCTTACTTGAGGTGCACATTACAGCATCATGCGGAGTGAGAGCTTTGAACTCATGTTCCTGGTGCACACAGTGATTTTATATCCAGTGCTTTTCCTTATATTTAAATTTCCATCTTCTGAAGTTAAATTTCCATACCCCAAATACCTTCATTATTTTTATTTTAATCTTTAAAAAAATTTCTAACATATATTTAGATAATTTTCTGTTGTTTATAAGTTCTTCTTGCACCAAACTAAGATAAACAATATTATTTTAATTGCAACAAATACTTGCATATACAGCAATTTTATTCTATTTGGTCACTATCAAAGCCAAACCCTAATACAGTTCCACTAACAAACCTACTAACAAGAAAGAGATAACACTGTTCTATTGAATCATATAATCTACTAGGCAAAAAGAAAAAAAACAATTTCAAAACAAAATTAAAATTTCAGGTACCAAAAGTACAATTCTGAAGAATAAAGTATACTAGAGATAATTTTTATTTTTTGGCAAATGACTACTGATACATATATATATAAGAAATCATATATGTAACTTTTTACATATGGATGTTAGCACCAGTATTTAGCTTACTGAGCTTAGGGAACTAGTGGATGTGTGCACAATTGGCTGTCTGTATGTAATTCATACTTTCACAATATCTTCACAAAAACAGTCAATTTTTACATGTAAATAATGTATTTTAGTGAACTATGATTACTTTTGTATATTCCTATCACTATAACATATTCAGATGCATGATTTAATTAAGGTTTTACCAAAAAAAAGTCTTGGAACACACTATTGAGAGAATAGTATTAATGTGTTTACATATAAATCCACTCTATAGCTGACATTTATTTTCTGTCATGCATAATGATATTTTCTTTTGTTAAAAACAATCTAGTCTTAATGGATTAAATTAAAATGGCTGTATATGGTTTAGAATGAATATAGGTGTATACACACACACATATGTATGTATACCCATATTTTAATTTATTAATGAGTTTTCTACATATTTCATATTGATATTCTACTTTAATTAAATTCCACAAAGCCTTTTATTAGGTGAGTTATATGCTGGAATTCAATCTTATCTGCAATTATTGTAGCTTATTTTCCCTTTGTAAGAAATCAATGCAATTTTATTAAAAATTATGATTCTGTATTTTTATTTTGAAAGTCACTTAATGTTCTCACCTATTAAAAATTTAAGGTATATTTTAACAGTATCGTTCAATGAATTAAGACTACTTCTTTCTACCTGAACTCTTGCTTGAATTATGGACTCGACAAAAGTGATGCTCATATTCAGCAAAGGAACTAAAAATAAATGAAAATTCCATATACACTGAAAATGAGCAAAGGAAGCATTATGTAATCAACATATATAATTCCGTGCACTTCTCAAATGAGAAGTAGCAAATACAATAGGAATAGGGGAAATAAGGAAATCTCAGTCACTCAACTGACTTTATTTTTTAGTGATACAAAATCTGAATTATTCAACCTGAAGCTATTAAACATTCAGAGTGCTTCATATTTTAAAGTTATTGATTAATGTCTTTGGTAAAGAACACTATTATCTCTGATTACATCAAGGTCATCCTAAGGAACAGGACCAAGGCACGAAGTTTTATATACGGAAATATGAGAAGCTAATGCATAATTCATTCTTAACAGATAACATAAAGGTTAACCCCTTGGAGAATCTGAAGATAATACTCATGTTCTGACAATTCTTTATACTGGCAATTTGGAAAATGCCAGTGTTTTATTACTACCTATTCTTGTACTATGACATGAATTAATGCATACCTGCCTCTCTATTCCTAAGGGCAAAAAAGGAATTTGAATTATGTACAGGAGAGAAATTTTATAAAATTAAATGAGCCAAAATATTTTCCCTATGTATACTCATTAGAAATACTATGAGAGTAGTAAGTCCCTTTTGCGTTTAGAGAAAATTGGTACTTTGCTGCAGCCTTCTACCAAATATATGTTAAACTTTGTATGCCCACTGAATGAATAAAGATATTTGGGGTCAATTCACATTTTGGAATCCCATACATGCTAACCGTAAGTGAAATATTTCAACTTTAACTTGATCTAGCCATGCACTCTTAATATTAAAAAAATCAGAAAATCTCATTTCCCCAAGTTGAAATAGATTGTTCTAGGTTGCTACACATGGCTGTTTAATGGAAAACGTGACACTCTCAGTGTCATTATTTTTCTCATATACACAAATGAAAACAGTGTTGCCTTTGTAAGATTTGGTGGGGGAACGAGATAATGCAAGCAAAAGTATTTGGCGCAATTTATCACTTTATAAATATTATCTATCCTTTTTGTGGAGAAAGTAGATCTTGGCTTCCAGAATTTGTTTCTTCTTCTCTTCCCACTTCACTGCCCTATCACATTTAGTTAGTAGATCTGTCAATGAGATTAGACTGTGGGTGATTATGTTGCAAACCCATATGTTGTCTTCTCTGTCCAAATACCATTTTAAAACAATGGAAATGAGCTCTGGTTACAAAGTGGGATTTTCCTTTAGCCACAGTTTCACTATTATTATTTACCACATTCCTATGTTGTTTAAAATTATGACTTAATTTTCATCATTGAACCAATGAGATTGCTAAGTTCCCAAAACGTGGAGTCATTTTCCTTCACACCTCAGAACCTATTCATCATTCCTCCCCATTGATCTCCAAAATACAGTAACATTCTGACCACATTTTTGCTGCGTCCACTGCCAGCATTGTGATGTTCGCTGCTATTGTTGACCTTCTAGGTTATTACAGCTGCCTGCAAACAGGTGTCTGTGATACTGCATCAAGCCCCCTTCAGCATATCCTCAAACAGAAATCAGACTATGAACTTCTTTGGCATAAAATTCTCAAATTTACACTCATTCCACTTATTGTAAAAGCCAGAATTTGTACAAATGCTTAGACATCTACATTATATGGACTTTCCAATTTTTCCTTGAACTTTTCTCCTCCTTCTGTATCAATTCTTCATTCAGTTTCAGGTGCTATGGACTCTAAAATTACTGACTGTGGCAATAGATTTAGTTTGTCCTTTTCCTTCTTTGCGTGTATAGGCAGATACCATCTTCCCTCTAAGGCTGTCCGTGGACACTTTATAAAAACGTTCAAACCCTCTGTGCTCTGGAGAGCCACGCTTGACTTTTTACCACAGTACTTACTACCATCTAACACACGATGCATCTTGCATTTTTGCATATTATGTTGTGTCTTGATTAGGATACTAGTTTCGTGAGGACAGAGCTTTCTATTAACACTTTTGGCACTGTATTCCAAAAGCTTAGAACACTGCCTGGTGATAAATAGTTGTTTAAGGAACGAATTAGGAACGTGTGAATGCAGATTAGAGAGGCAGCATTGTGTAGTGGTTAAAAAAAAATAAAAGCATGAACTTTAGAGTTACAGGTATTAGGGTGTGTACCCCTTCTTCATTATTTATGATTATGCTACCCTAAACAAATTGTTCATACTCTCCATTCCTTGGTTTCCTCATTACACATGTATTGGAAATAATACCTAATTCACAGTCTTGACAAAAGTAACATTGAGACAATGTATAAACAATGTTTAGCACATGGTTAGTCAATAAATGACTTCTATTAAATGTAACATAACTCACAGAATTCTTACAAGAAGCAGTGAAGATGGACTTTTTAATGAAGATCATAAAATATTCTGGGAATACATGGAGGAAAATCTGGAAGATATATTCACAATACACTCTAACCCAAGAAAGAAAATCTATGTGTCGTAGAAAGCTCATCTCTTCATCTTGTTTTTGAGAACTGATAACATTGAGTAACTGACTTTTCTGAACCAAAGGATTTGAACTTACCACAAAATTGTTCTTTAAGCTTTAGTTTCTGCAATGACTTCTTGCCATTACTTCTCCAATGTATTATGGACTGAAGCCAGAATAAATGTTAGAACAAAATGAAGCAAAAAATAAATATCTCATTTTAACCCAAAGGAAAAGTTCATAATTTTTACTTGGATAATTATAGCTATGTGAATTTGATCCCTGCTTATGTGAATTTGATCCCCGCTTATCTCTTCACCTTACCTGAGGCCACATATGTCAGCCATGGGTCACTTTTATCTACCATATAGGTTGAATTCATAAGTTTTGAAGGTCTTCTCTGCTTAAGATCTTTCCAAATGCTGTTTCCTTGGCCTGAAAAAACTTTCCATCTATTCCTTCAAAATGACTCCTTATTCTTTTTTTTTTATTTTTGCTCAAGTACAGTTTTCTGCTTTCTTTAAATTTCTGTTTAGATGTTGTTTCTCTAAGAAACTCTTATTTAAATTAGTTATTTTTGCCTTCAATCCATTATTTCTTTTAATACTTTCCTATGTATGTGTATATAGCCCTGATCACAATCTGAATACTTTTGTATCTTTTTGGGTTATTTAAATTACCTCCTCGCTACTTGATTGCATAAAATTATGGCCCATGCCTACTTCTTTTTGCTCCTCTAATGGTTTGCTGCAGAGGACATTGTCAGTAAACGTGAATTGATAGGTGTGTTATCCACACACCCTGTCTCAGTGCCCATTTTAGATAGCCCCACCCCCCCTGTGATGCATAGTGACCAACATAGGACCACCTGGTGAGGGGTGAATTTTTTTATATTGCGTATAAGTGGAGATCCACCAACTTGTAGATATGCTCCCATTAGTAGGAGATGATTCTGTTGAAACTAAACTGTAGCTTGTACTTATTATCTAAAAAAACAAAACAAAACCCTTTTCTTGATTTCTGCCATATACTGGGTGGGCCAAAAAGTCCATTTAGCATTTTTTCCATAAACTAAAAGACACACTTTTCATTTTCACCAAAACTTTATTGGTTTGGGTATTTTGAGTATGTCAGCTATCTCCTGCTATTGACTTCTAGTGGGTAGAGGCCAAGGGGGTTACTAAACATCCTCCAATGTGTAAGACAGCCCCACAGCAAAGAATTATTTGGTCAACATGTCAATAGTGCCAAGAAACTTCACACACAACTTTGACACATTTGATTAGTCACTGCACATTTTTTTTTTGAGTTTCAGTTGTGTTTTAATCTTTCTTGAAATAATAAAGCATAATACACCAAAAATGTTACATATTGTCTTCCATCTTCAAGAGTAAAATGGCTGCACAAAATTCACCAATTATAATAATTTTTTTAAAGGCCCAAAGAAGACTTTATTCCCTGCCTTGGGCCTCCTTGGACAATACTGTGGGAATAGCTGAATGAATTTTATCCGGTACTCACATGTGTACCATCATCTAGCATATTGGTCAGTTACCACCCACGGGGGCAACTGTTGAATAATGGAACCCCAGAGCTAACAGGCACGCATTCCTCTCTTTGGTTCAGTTTAGTGAATGGTCCTACAGTATCTAATTACCTAACTTGATAAAGTGTTCTAGTTTTGACTCTGTCTTCCCCTGGTACATCCATCCTGCTCCTCACCCCTCATCCATGATCACATTCCAAAGTAAGTTACTTACAGTTTTTGTTCTTGGTGGGATCATGAAGGTGATCACTGAGTAACATAGCATATGTACTTCCTTTTGTCTCTAAATTGATTATACTTATTTACACTCTCTCCAGTAGTTCATAAACTCCTCCCTTGTAGCTAAGATGTGGTCATGTGATTCCCAAATTTCTATTTCTAACTGATATCTCTTCTCTGAACACGCAATTCATTTGCAACTGCCTTGAATGGCACATAAGCATCTCACCAATAACGAAGCAAACACAATCATTGATCTGTATCTTCCCAATCTAGCTTCCATTCCAGTGATTCCCACTTAGTAATTTGTACTGTCCCTAACCCATTTACTAAGGCTACAAAACATGGAGTCAGCACCAGCTTTTATAAACCCCACTCCAATGTACTAAAAATCTATTCCACTTCACCTTCAAATATATTGCAAGTCTGACTATCATGTCTTTCATGAACTATGAAAATACCTTCTTACTTCTTCTGTCTGCTGACATTATTAATCCTTCTCCCAATTTCTTCACAAAGCAGCCAAAGCCATCTAACAAATGATGTTACAAATGAATTCAGAGCACGGAAGTCTCATTTCTCCTATACATTTCCCATCACAGTTTTATGAGCACCACACATGTAGTCTGGCCCCAAGTGACCTCACTGCCTCATCTCTTGTCACCCCCCTGCCTTGACAAATCTGCCCTGCAGAACCATCTTGGTTCCTGTGACATGGGCCTTTGTCCTTGGTGCCCCACCCGTGGGAAACACACTGCTACTGGAATTCTCTTCTCTCGAGTGCCTTTCTGATCAACCAATAAATATTTCAGTGGCATTTCAACCTGATTTGACCGTACAACAATATCACTGCCTTGATATCATATACTACACATTTAACTTATTTTTCAAATTTTTTACTGTATAACTACAAACCTTTAGGTAGAATAAAGGTCAAGGGTATAGTCCCAGAGCTAGCACGAGGTCAGGAATATGCATGGCATATAATTAATGGCTGTTTGAAGCTTGAGTAAAAACAACTATAAATTTGGGATCCATTCTTGTGATGACAATAAATGATCCTGGGAATTCCAGGCCCGCAGGTCCCACCAGTCAGCCAGGTTATCCTGCATGGGGTAGAGGAGACTCTTTTGCTAATCCAGTTCCAGCTCAATGTACTTAGACTTGGATGAGTCAGGGTGTGAATGGGATGGGATGATGCACCACGGTAAGTACAGGAAGACATGGGGACACCACCTCCCAGGATGATTGTGTGAGCAAAGAGTGCTACTCCAAAAGTTGACCAAGTTCTACTATTGTCTGTGTGGAAGGACTTGGCAGCAGCCCAAAGGGCAGGGCCCCCAGCTGGGAGAATATGGTGAGGGTGGAGGGGCAGCCCATTGGATCCTGCAGTTAAGGGGAGGGATGGCAAAAGCCAGAGAATGAGGATGCTCTTGGATATGAGTATGTCCACTTAGCATTGGCAATAATAGCTATTTTCTCTGCTACAGATGCAAATTATTGTGGCTTGCTTTATGAATAAAGTTAAGAATCTATATGGGTGATGCCAAGGAAACTCTTTACATTATTTAATACAAAGTAAATTCATTTAAAAATCATCAGGCGCCATACATATCCTGATATCTCCAGATGGCATAAAAGTGAGGTATATTATAGTTATATAGAAATAATATAACAACAAATAATAAGCATTTGTTGAACTTAAAATTAAAATATTTGGATTACGCATTTTGAAATATTCAGCTATTGTTATGTAATAAAGTGCATTCTAAAGAATAATATACATATATATATACAGAGTCCAGCAGAAGTAACGCCTGCTTGAGTGTAGTTGGTTGGAGAATAATATGGATGTAAGAATTTATTGTTGTAATTTTAACATTTCACCTAAAATGTGATATGATATGCTTGGGTGTGATATTGTTATGTTACAGAATTACATGCTTATGATTTTGTAATAAAATATTTTATAATAAAAAGGCATTATTTGCTCCAGACCCTGCATATATATATATATATATATATCGCATATTTTTTAAATGAATGATTCAGCTTTTTGCTACTAAAAAAAATGGACATTTATTGACTTAATCCCCTTTTAATTGCTTTTTTTCTTTTCATTTCCCATGTATGAATTTTTTATATCTTTTTGTATAAAGCAAAAGATTTTTTCTTAATTATTTAATTTACATTTGAATTTACATTAATTTACACACCTGAATCAGACCTCATGGTGGATGTTTATCTCACCATGCACCCCATAAGTCTCAGTGCATCTTTGTAAAGACACGGAGCTGGACTGGCCCACAAAAGCAAGTATGACCATATTTTCATACTTTGATAAACAGTAATGTACTGGTGATGATGTGAAGTATCATCTGGATGGATCAATGCGACCCCTTTATTTGCCAGTCATAAAACTAGAGTGTGCATGCTCTCTACACGAGCAGTCTCCCTCGTAGCCGTGCATCTGTGTCAGTACGCGTATAAAGTGTCCGTAGCGGAACCTCTAACGACGATATGGTCTGGGGAAAACATAGCTCTTAGCAATGAAGCTTATGACTGAACACTGCTCACTCAATAGGATGTCAGCAAAAATGTTAAAAATATAACATCCGATGCCAAACAAAACTAAGCCATATTTCTGTATAAAAACTTAGATAATGAAATTATAAAGAATTGCAGGAAAAATATGCCAGGCCCCATAGAGGCACTGGGGAACAAATGCGTGTTCTGATGTTCACATTATCCATGTGTCTTAATCAGTCTTTATGAGATGAAATGATAACAGATATAAAGATCAAAAACAATGCTTACACAGGATGAAGAATCGTGTACATTTATTTATTGAGTTTATACATGTTATCCAACATAAATCATTTTCTCATGTTTTTCGCTATTTTATGAACTGTGGAGCACAGATCCTTTTGGATTTTATCCATGTTTGTTTTCAATATTCAACATTTGGATTTTGAAAAATATTAATTCTAATGTAAACTCAGTGCTGTCTTTTCACGAGTCCTGTTCCACCACAGATGGTTGACGTGATTCTTTATCTTTGCTCATTCAGGGTAACATTATTGCCTTGAAGCAAGAGACTGCCTTCTAGACATTCAGAATCCACTGTGAGGTCTTCAAAACATGACTTGTGAATTAATAGATGTTATATAACTTGTGAAAAATATTGTGCTAGACATTTTAAAGAGTTTTTCAAATTATGGTTTCATTGACCTAATAGAGACTCCTGAATATAGTTTAGGGAAAATTTCCAGTACTGCCAACTAGAATTATCAAATATCATGCCAGTGAATGTAATAGCTTTATATTATTGTTTTGGCTAGAATTTTGGAAATATCAATAAGTATTCATAAATTACATTTAAATATTTCATAACTAGCATGCAAGTTAAACAACTGCCTCTCGTGATTATATAAATAAATAATGAATAATTAGGCTAATCGTTTGTCATTTAATATCAGATATTAAACATTGCTTTCTAGAAGGAAAAATTATTAACAAAGAGAGGTTTTCATGGGTGCGAAGTAAAATCTGATGGTCATAAATTCAGATAGAAACAACCGTATGGCTGATTCCACCTCGCTGTGATTTTCACTCTGCCCAGCGGGAGAATACCAACTTCGACATTTATAGCCCCTCTGCAGACATTCTGTGCTCTGTGTTGTTCGGTTATTCTCTTCACTGAAATCTGTAACCATTCTACAAATCCTATTCCTAGCTCTTTTCCAAATGTTCTTCAGTTTTTTTGTCAGACACTATCCTATTTTTCAGTTTCTCCCAATTTTTATTTCCTTCATTTAAAAAGAGTACCTAGATTTCAGTCTCAAGCTTGAATCTCTCATGTGGTGTCATCAACTCCACATATTTCTTAACCAAATTTAATATGAAAAAAAAACTAATAGAAACCCTAGTAACCATACAGATCAATAGCTCCAGTTTACAAATGAAGAAACAAAAAAACGTAGTGCATCACACTGCGAGTTACTGTTCACAGCTCCACTAGAGACGACTCACGTATGTTGCTGTGAGTTATATTTTGTTCCTTTAGTTTTTAGCTGTTATATAAAAAAATAGATGGCAAGTGTTCTCCTATTTGTGTCCTTTCATATTAAACAATTTTCTGTAAAAGTCATACTTAATATAGAGTTTGTTTTAGGAATTTAATAATAAAATATTAGAAACCTTCAAAATGTACTAACCTTTACATACTTTTAATTATAATAACCACTCTTTATAGGAGAAAGGCCAGATATTTCTACTGTGACAATTAGAAATTAGAAGCAATGTAACACAGTGAATGGTTCGATGACTTATAATGAGGGTAACTATACTTGTAATTTATAATTTGTAAGTATTCTGGTGAGAATTCGCATCAAATTTGATTTCCAAATTTCGAGTTGAAGTTCGGAAAGTCAGTCACTGCTACAGCACGCTGCCTAACTGTGTTTGCAGAAGGGGCACATGTGTGTGCGCTTATAATTTTGACTTTGCTCATTCTGGTTTATTACTAAGCGAACTTGTGCTACAATTATGCTTAAAGCCTACTGATGCTTTCAAATCAATTACAGGATAAGTCATGATAACAAGACACATCATACTTAGGTGCTGAATATAAGCAAACTACAGAGTAGTGTGAAACATAAGCACAAAAGTGATAAAAAGAGCAAGATTTAGAGGCTCTAGCACAAGAGAGATATATAGTTCCAACTGTAGTAATTTCAGAAATTTATATCTCAAAATGTGCAGACTTGATCTTATTTTCAGTCAGTGTGTTCTGTATGGAAGATGAACACCCTCATGACAATGGAGTATGATTTAGAAAACTAGATCCCGCACAGAGGAATAAAAAATGTGCTTCACACCGTACTTCTGTGAAAAATTTTAAACAGAATTTAATCAATCATTTTGAAACCTAGATATATTTGTGGGACAATGACATCATTTTTAAATTATGTGTAGTTTGTAAATGCAGAAATGTCTGTTGTGTACATGTATTACTTCGGGAAGAAACTGCTGAGAACTAGATGATCAGACCAAACAGTTTTTGAAAATTTGTGCGCTGCAGGAGAATTTGTCACTTCATGTTAATGGAATGTTCCATACTGAAAATGTCTAACTGTTCAGAAGAGGAATAGAAGTGTAAATTTATTATCTGAGAAAAGAAAATTAATCGACACAGGCCAAGAATATAATGGAATTAGACCTATGTGAAATATCTGAGAACTTCAGTAACCCTAGGCTCCAAGGAATGATAAAATTATACGCACAAAAATTGAAATATATCATTTTTAACAAATCTCGGATTTCTCAACGAATTGCCATATAAAATAGGTAAGGCTTCTTTATCTCCAAAACAATCTAGTCTTAGAACAAAATAGAACATGCCATTTGAAGTATAAATATTGTTATTTTTTTGGTGTTTTTGTTTTAAGTAAATACCACTAGAAAGAATGTTGAAAAAAAAAGTATTGGAAGTTCATGAGATAAAGTTTTAAAAAATGATTTAGAGATCAGGGCAAGATGTAAAAAATGTATTCAGTACAAAATGATCCATTTAACATTTACTATGTTTTTGTTAGGCCATATTCTAAGAACTGAGGAAACAGGCAAGACTATTCAAAATGGAAACTTTGATGAAATGGATATCAGGGAAGTAATTTGATACAAAAGAGGCAGTTAATTTACAAGAGCTGAAAGTCAAGCATTAAAAAATAGCAGCGGCAAAGCCATGGTGTAACACGTTTGCCTGGTGTCGCTGAGGAGGCCGGAGTCCAGTGTGGAAGTGCAGTGGGAGTGACAGGAAGGTGATATGCAGTGTGGTGTAGAGGAGCATTCAGTGGTTTTCCAGCACAGCATTGCTTGTGTACGTGTAGACTGAGTTTTATTTCTAAAATGTCACCTATGCTGTGATTAATTAGATTACTGGCTTGGAAAGAACTATCCCGGCCTATCTATGCCATCTATTGCCTTGATGTTGACTTGTAAACCTGTGCTTTGTTTTGTTTTATTCAAATTTGACCATTTCTGAAATGACATCCCTGAGACTAGAAAAAGGTTCACTACCTCACTAAGTCAAAATTATTGCCTCCAGATAGACATAGAGCACCATGACTTTTAACATGATTTTATTTTCTAAGTTATGTGGTGTGATGCTAGTTGGAGTATTGAGTAGCAACTTTGATAGTATAAATGATAGCTTCCCTGGGCATCTTAAGATCAAAGTCTAAATTTGTAAACATAAATCATTCTAGATTTAAATAAAAATATTTGTCCACTTTTGTTCAATTTTTAATTCACTTCTATAAGGTGAAACAATGAAAATAAAGCAAAACCATTTTAAAACCATGAAGTTATATTTTTCATAAGGCTTCATTTTTCAAAAATTAGTTTTATAAATATCTATTTTATAGGTGAAAACAACACTTAATAAATTTCATCTTAGGGTTCAGCCAGTTCAGTCAGATTCAAACAAGCTATCAAAAAAAAAACAAGATTAGATTTGTCTTTGACACAGTATGTGTTTTTCCCGGAAAACTGAAATATCAATTATGCCAAAAGTGTTCTTTTTTATTAAATCATTTTTTCTACAGTTATTCGATTTTAGTTGTCTCAAGTTTTCCCCTTGTGCCCTCCTCCTCCCATCCTACCCCCTGGTCCCACAGTCAATTCCCTCACTGTTGTCCATGTCTGTGGGTCATTCAAAAATGTCCTTTGTCTAGTCCCTTCCCCTTCTTTCCACCATTGTTCCCCTCACCCCTTCCCTCAGGCACTTTCAGTCTGTTGCATGGTCCCATGCCTGTGGCTCTGTTTTGTTCGTTAGTTTATTTTGTTCATTAGATTCTTCTTATAGGTGAGATCATATAGTATTTACCTTTTGCTGCCTGGCTTATTTCACTTAGCATAATGCTCTCCAGTTCCATCCATGTTGTCACAAAAGCTAGGAGTTCCTTCTTTTTTTCTGCTCTGTGTGCAAATGCACTGTAGTTTTTATTTTATTTTATTTTTTTATCTACTCATTTAATGATGGGCACTTAGGCTGTTTCCAGGATTTGACTATGTTAAATAGCACCGCTATGAACATATGGGAACATAAGTTCTTTTGAATTGGTGATTCAGGATTCTTAGGGTATATTCCCAGCAGCAAAATCACTGGGTCAAAGGCAGTTCCATTTTTAGTTTTCTGAGGAAATTTCATACTGTTTTTCACAATGGCTGCACCAGTCTGCATTTCCACCAACAGTGCACTAGGGTTCTCTTTCTTCCACATCCTTGTCAGTACTAGTTGTTTGTTGATTAATGATGGCCATTCTGACAGGTGTGAGGTGATATCTCATTGTGATTTTAATTTGCATCGCTCTGATGGCTAGTGATGTTGAACATCTTTTCATATGTCTATTGGCCCTCTGTATGTTCTCCTTGGAGAAGTGTCTATTCAGATCCTTTGCCCATTTTTTAATTGGATTGTTTGTCTTCTTGGTATTGAGTCACATGAGTTCTTTATATATTTTGGAGATCAAACCCTTGAACAACTATATGCCAAAAAATTGGACAGCTTGGGTGAAATGGAAAAATTTCTAGAAACATACAGTCTGCCAAAACTGAATCAAGAAGAAAGTCTGAATAGATTGATAACAAACAGTGAAATTGAGGCAGTAATCAAAAAGCTCCCAGCACACAAAAGACCTGGACTAGATGACTTCAGAGGTGAATTTTACCAGACATTTAAGGAAGAAGGAACTCCTATGCTTCTTCAACTATTCAAAAATATTCAAGAAGAGGGAAGATTCCCAAACTCTTTTTGGGAGGCCAGTAGCATCCTAGTTCCAAAACCAGGAAAAGGCATAACAAAGAAAGAAAATTACAGGCCAATATCTCTGATTAACATAGATACTAAAATCCTAACCAATATACTGGCAATCTGGATTCAGAAATACATTAAAAAGATCATACACCATAATCAAGTGGAATTCATCCCAGGGATGCAAGGATGGCATGATATTCACAAATCAATAAACATAATACACTACATACACAAAATGAAGGGCAAAAATCACATGATCACATTGATAGGTGCTGAAAAGTCTTCTTTTTTACTGTGGAATGAGCCATGCAGTTTTAGCCACTACTATGGAAGGTAGCATTCTGGTATATCCAGAGAACTTATGAGTCTAAATGGAGGTGATTGGACCTGAAAATATGGTGAGTCTCTATGAATAAGTGGCCGTTTGGAGAACTCACTTGGGAATGCCCATTTATACTTACAAGTATTCTAACAAGACAGGAGTAGTATCAATCTTGTCAACACTTCAATGGGTGATGATCATGAGAACTTGAGGACAAAATTTGACCCACCAGTTTAGATATCACCAGGTTCCAAAACAGATTGGGTGGTAGGTCAAAGATGAATCCAGAAAGAGCCTAGCTAGTGGAGAACTCTTATTACTTTGATCTAATACAGGATGATAAGAGCTCCTGCAATTTAAGTCCCTTACAGTCACAAACCAAGAGTGCTAAATTCAGGTTGGGAGACCTGGTCTTGATTCCAAAGACTCTATTTTTTCCCAGCATGCTATGTTGTCCCCAAATAATAATGAAAACAAAAGCACTATTACTTTATACAAAGCACATTAAATATATACTCACGTATGTGCGTACATACATATATCGGATCCCTTTGGAACTGGTCCTTTCAGCTTTGGAAGGTTATTAATTATTGATTCAAATTATTGAACATAGCAAAGACTATTCAATCTATCTATTTCTCCTGGGGTTTTAGCTGCTAGTGTTTTTCAAAGAATTACTCCATTTTATCTAGGTTATCAAACTTGAAGTAATGGTATTGTTCACTACGTTCTTTTATTATCTTTTTAATGTCTATGGTATCAGTAGAAATGGACCCTCTTCTCATTTCTGGTATTAGTCAGTCATTTGTGTCTTCTCTCTCCTTAATTTATCTGGCTGCAGGCTTATTAGTTTTTAGCATGTCTAAGAACCAGGTTTGGGTTTCACTGATTTTTATTTCTTCATTTCTGCTTAGTTAATTTTCATTTCTTCTTTTTCTAGAAGGTGGAAATTTAGGTTATTAATTTTAGATCTTTCATCTTTATAATATATTAACTCATTCAATACTATAAATTTCCCTCTAAGAAGCTCTTTCACTGCATCCCACACATTTGTATTTAGTTTATTTACTTTAAAGTATTTAGTTTAAAGTATCTTAAAATTCATCTTGTGATTTTTCTTTGGCCTGTGTGTTACTTAGAAATTTGTAGTTTAACCTGCACATATTTTGGAGGTTTTCAGGTATTTTTCTGTTATTGAGTTTTAGTTTAATTCCTTTGTGCTCTAAGAAGATTTTTTTTTGTGATATCTATTCTTTTAAATTTGTTAAGGTGTATTTTAATGCTAAGGATGTGGTCTATCTCAGTAAATTTTCCATCTGAGCTTGAAAATAATGTGCATCCAGTTTTGTTGGATGGAGTATTCTATAAATGTTAATTAATCCAGTTAATTGAAAGTGTCCTTCAACTATGACTTGACCGATTTTCTGCTTGTTGAATATTTTAGTTACTGAGTAGTACAGAGACATCTAATCAGATCACTGGGGGGGATTAGGGAGGAGGTTGCTGGGGGTAATGATAAACAGTCTAGCATGGGATTGGCTGAGAAGCTGAACAACTCCAGAGTGCATGGGATTATGGGCCAGATAATTTAAAATAAAAGGAAGGCAGAGACTTTCCTCCTTGAGGACCCCTGGGTGATTTTGCTGCAACTGCCTCTGTTTCCCAAAGGACAATATTTTGGACGAACTTTGAATGGGAGAAGAAACTCAGGGCACTGCCTAAGGCCGGGCCGGCCAGGCATAGGGTGGTAAGCTTATTCTTCTTTGGGTGTTCAAGAAGGGATGATTTTCAAGGCAGAAACCTGCCATTCTTCCAAAATGGGGTAGCTTTTGTTTCTTATGTTGTTTTAGTTGGTAAACTAATCCTATAGAAATAAGATAATTAAAAACTAACAGGGGGAATTATAGGGGAACCCAGGAGTTAAAGATTCTAGCCTTAATTGATAAGCTTAAGTGATTAATGCATGTGAAAAACTGTTATTCCAAAATTGTGTAGCCTTTGAATAAAGACTCTTTTCCATTATCACTAAACTTCACCTTCGGAATTTTGCCTAGGGGCTGGTGGCGGGCAGCAGGACCTCAGTTGCTGTTCAGTAACACCATGTCCTTTTATTTCCACTATTGTTTTGTCTTTGGATTTGCCTAAGGCTTTTTTTTTTTTTTTAACAATAAGGTCTTAGACAGGGGTGTCCAACCTGCAGCCTATGGGCTGAATGTGTCCCAGGATGACTATGCATGCAACCCAACACAAAGTCATAAATTTACTTAAAACACTATGAGGTTTTTTGTGATTATGTGTCACAATGTATTTAATGTGTAGCCCAAGGCAACTCTTCTTTCAGTGTGGCCCAGAGATGTGAAAAGTTTGGACACCCCTGACCTAAACTATCATTTTTTTGGCTTGTGTTCCTTGTTATTACACAGCAGCCTTATTGATGTGGTGATCAGGTATGGGGAAAGGGAACATACGATAGTCTTGTTATGGGGTCTAATTCTTCATCGGGTTTGTGCCCCTGCAACTGAGAGCAGGTCCGACTGCCTGCTGCTATGCAAACCAATACTCCAGAGGTAGGTGCTGATGTAAAGTGGTTTATTTTGGGGTGTCAGCCGCCTGGAAGATGGGAGACTCATCTCAAAGCCTGTCTCCCGGAAGATGGGACACTCAGGTCACAAAGCCCATCTCTACCCCTCAGTGCAGGCAGAGGTTTTTATAAGGAGGGAGAGGGGACAGACAAAGAGATCAGGGGAGAGGACTGCAAAATTCTCTACATGCAGACGAGCACAGTCCATTCCAATAAGGCAAGTGAGGACTGGGTGTACACTTCCTGGTTTAGTCATTCTGGCTTCATCCCATCCTGAGTCTGGTTTACTGTTGAAGGTCAGCAAATCTCTTGGAACTGGGTTGCTGGAAGGTAGGGGTCTGTATCTTTTGAAGTTAGCTCCTAGGATTCTCATAGGAACATACTATTCTTCTGTAAGCTACATATTAGCCAGAATTAGCACTTACAGAAACTATGTCAAAAGAATGGTGAGGTGGGTTACGATTTTCCACGGTCACATCCCTGGGCTATGACCTGCGCAGATGCTTCTCAGTTTCTCCTTCCTTAGGTGAGACAGCAAGGCCTGAGCTTGTGGTTTGGTATTTCCCTTCTCCCCTATGGAAAGCTAGAGTGGGCTGGAGCTGGGTACTTTTGTTCCGCCACATTGCTTAGGCTGTAATATTGATGAAATGGTTTTCTTCAAGGAAAAATCTTGTTAAGAAGAATAGATTGTTATTAGCATATTTCAGAATTGCTCCTTTACTTTCCACACACGTGCCCTGCTGGAATCATGAGGGGACTTTTCTCCAGGTTCTTACAGTGAAGATTGGAAAGAAGTCCCCAAACTCGGGTTAGTTTTACCCCCTGATGTAGGTCCCCTTTGGAACTTTTAACTTTCCAAGCTAGTCCATACTGAAACTCCAACAATTCATCAATCGCAGCTAGTTTTGCTGCCTCGTTACTAATTCCAGCTAGAATTTCAGCTCCTGAGCTGCGGTGACCCTCTCTATATTCACGCGTCTATCTCCAACATCGGGCGCAGCAGTTCGCACCAGGACTTCAATGTTTTGAAAGTTGTAAGAAGAATGGCTGATTTTCAGTTTGTCCAGCTTTTTTTCTTTTGTCAGTGTGGGATGACAAATTCTTTGCTCATGACATGCCAGACCAGAAATCAGAAGTCGTGTATGGCTTTTTTATAAGCCATTATGCTGGGCCCAAACCCCTAAATTTCTGATTTATTATGTGTAGGCTATGACCCATGATTTTTTTTTTTTTTATTTTTAGCAAATTCCAATGTAACATTGAGGACACTGGTCTAGGAACAACATTTTTAGAGCCACCAAATTAGAACATATTTTTCAGTGAAGTACATTCTCCAATAACTTCTTTAAAGAGAAATAATTGTAAGCAAATTTCCTGAGTTATTCTCTTTTTCATAACTTACTCTTAATTTTGCTACATATAAATATCTAAGTATAGATCTCTCTGCTTTGTATTCTTGCAAACCTTACTGTTTTTGGTATGTCTTTATTCAGTGTGCTAAACTTTTGGAAGATCCTTTCAACCTTTTAATCTAGACATGTATGCTTTTAATTTCTGGGGATATTTATTTACTTAATTGTTTTCTTTTGATGATTTCCCCTGTCCGTATTCTTGTTAATATCTCCCTCGTCTTTTTCTTTGTTGTTATTTGCCTTCCCATGTCAATCACCTTAATGTATTAACGTTTTTCCCATCACTTTATCTTTGAGATCCATTTTCTTTAAGATTTCCTTGGCTTTATCTTAAATCCTTTCATTAAGCAATTAATATGTTTGGCTATTATATTTCTTCCTAGTCTCTCTGTCTCTCCAAACATTTTCTCATTATCCAGTTTTTATATGACTTTGAAACTTTGCATTTTGTCCAGCAATGTTAAATTTATCAACCAAAATTAAAATCATCACAAGACTATCTGAACTGGAATTGACTTGTTAAAGAGGAGGAGAAAAACTTGTTTTCAAACTGCTTTCTAGAAGGTGTTATATTCTCCTACCTATATAGAGAGACTGGCAGTATATGGGCCAATGGAAAGGAAGCCAGTTAAATAGCAAATCTCTGCTTTCTAAGCTCATTGGGAATAATCAATTGGAATATGTACTAAGATTTCAAAAAGATAAATCAAGGTTTTGAACTCCTTTAAATAATCAAATAATTTCTTTTTTTTAAAGCAATGAAGAGAAATAATGCACATTTGTCTAAATGGAACAAAACAAAGACTGAAAAGGAGGTAAAACACTGATAACTCAAAGGTTTTCTTTTTTTTTTTTTGTCTTAAGTTACAACTTTCAATATTTCGATGGTCAACCTGGTTCTTGGATAGATGTTCCACTAACTGGCATAGGTATATGGGGAACTGTATTTTAATTTCACCTTATTAAGTTGGGCATTCATTTGGAGATTTACAGCAGGTGAGAACTGGGTATATCTAAGTTGGAAATAATGAATTAAGGGTAAGTCTAGATCAGAAGTATATTTTTAAGCTGTAAGCTTTTAGGAATAAATCTTTTTGTATGGAAGCTGTTCTGCTGAAAGAATGGGCATAATGAGAGAAGAGAGAAAAGAACAATAATATGAAAATTGCCTGTAAAGATGTTAGACATAAGAAAACAAATGCAAACTAGAGATATTGATATAGTTGGTTTACATTTAGCAGGTTGTTGGGGGAAAACCCCAAAAGTCTAAATTCATGATTGAATCTGAGGAACTGGCACATAGCCTTATTCAAAGTCCTAAGAGTTTTTCTAGGTGAAACTTTAATAGGCAAAGCAGCTGCTTCCAGTGGTGGTCGGCAGGGAAAATCCACCCCCTCCCAGGACAGAATCCTTCTTTCACCTCACCTGAGGACTTTTTTTTTCATTGCTTCTGGAGAGACAGAAAGAGAAAGAGAGAGACAGAAATATCAATGTGAGCAAGAAACATCAGTAGGTTGCTTTCTCATGCACACCCCGAAGAAGATCAAACCTGCAGCCCAGGTACATGCTCTGACTAGGAGTCAAACCTGTGACCTTTCAGTCTGCAGAACAATGCTGCAAGCAACCAAGCCATACTGGCCTGGGCAGGACTCCTTTTTATAGGGAGTTAATAGTAAAACCACTCGTTGGGTAATCACATAGACCACCAGAAAGAACAATGCATTCCTAAATTAATATTAGGCAGTTTTCACACTCTATACACTTATTTACATCCTTTCTGGGGGCAGGATATTTATTTGTGGGCCTCATTCTGGCTTTCTGGGTAGTCAGCCAAGCCTGAAGCAACAGAGAGCTAAACAGTCAGAGAAGGTTAAGCAGACAGTCCAACGTTACCCAGATGCCTTTGCTGTTGGAGCCATATTGCATGTCTGAGTTCCCCTTCATATGTCTGTAAGCCATATTCATCCTAAGATTTGTATATGAATGTGCATATCTAAAAATCAAATTTGCAAGCTTTTGTGAAGATTCTTTGTTGAGGAGTTAAAGAATCTGCTAGGAAATAGTCCACAACAGGGGTAAACTTCAGTTTAAAGAATATGATAGTATCAAGAGACGAAATAATGTAGAGTGCAGCATGATTTCTGTCATTCAGATTGTCCTTCTATGCTCACGCTTAGGACCTAGGCTCAGACGCTATGGAGAATAGGCTTTTACTTCTTCAGCAAGGGAACACTGATGTGCTTGATTTAACTTAGCCCTAATTTACTAGAGCAGAGATGGGAAGCCGGTTCAAGTGTTCCAATGAGAACATTTCCTAAAATTTTGACTTGGGACATGGAAAGAGCTTGAACACACATACTTTAGAAAGTATCGGCACAGGTAACCCACTACATGTAGATAAAACGACAGCACTGAAAACTTAGGAGGCACAACCAATAGAAAATGTAAAACAGGAGGCATAGAGAAAGGCCTGATGACTACAGGACTCTGCTTCTTATTGGACTTGATAGAACCTGCTTGCAGTCCCCCAGGGCTTTACTATGCAATTCATCCTACCTGAACATGACAAATTAATTCTCTTTTGCTTAGGCATATGGCTTTTTTGTCTCTTGCATCTAGATGATTTCCAACTAAAATAGGTTTGCAGCAAAAGAAAAAAATATTTATACATATACAGAAAGAAAACCAGACTGTGTCAATGGTAATAAAAACCTCAACTACCTTGCTTGCAAAAAAACCCATTGATATTGGTGGCAATTTGTACTCTCTATGGTCCCCCAAAACATCCATATCCTTGCAATTTACATTAGCAGACATCAACAGTGGTGATATTACCTCTTGGGAGGTAACTATCCTGGTTAAAAAGTATCTTCATTAGATAAGTCCTGGGAGCAGATTTTCTTGGGAAAATGCTAGCATTGCAGGGATCAGGAATCCATACTGCACACAGCCTTGGGTGTTATTTAATATTCACTAGCTCCTTGGGGAACAGTAGTAGCAGCCCCATTAACAACAACACCTTTATTAATATTGGTGGTGGACCATCAGTAATTAGGGCTTTGCAATTAGGAAAGAAATCTTTCAAATTTGTTGTGAACATCCTTAGCAGAAGAAAACAAAATACTGAATTTCAACTCTTTATCAAGAGAACTATTTTGGGATCGTTATCATTATCCAATCATCCCCGGGGTACTGTGGCACAATAAATATGCCTTACAATGAGGTGGTTGAGCATTGTAAGTGGCTATTTGCAGGTGTATAAACATTATATAGCTTGAGATTCAAGATAGCAGAAATAAATTTGAGTGCATTCCATTTAAGAAGATTAAAGGAATATTTTTCTGAATTGAATCTTCAGAAAACAACATATTTTTAGATTGTGTATAATTCCTAGTAGGTTAAATCAAATTTATAAAATAATAATATCCAAAAGACATATACCAATTTATTTTTAAAAATAATGTTCATTGTGCAGTTTCTTCCATCATTTTGTGAGCTTAATAAATAAATGTAAAAGGTTAATAAATTTTTGTTTGTTTAGTTGTTTTTAACATATAGAGGACAGAAATAAAGAGCTGAATTTTCTGCAGTTACCAAAGTTTCTCCTTGATCACAGTTACAAACTAGCTGTTTGATTTATTATAATCAGTTAAAATTTTCTCACTTTTTATCTCAATAGTCCTGACAATATGGAATCAGCATCTTGTTTGTCTGAAAAGTGAAGACTTTTTAAAATACATATTTTTGCTTCATATTTTTTATCATTTATATTCCAAGGTTGTGAATAATGCCTTTAAAAGGAAATGGCATATTGATTTTTAAATTACATGTAGTACATATATTGTCATATGAATAAACCAAACAATTATATGCCTTGTTGTTGCAAACAATTATATTGTTTTATGAATTACATTGATATGCAATTGAATACACACTCTTTTTGAAAAGTTTGATAGAGTTATGTATATGCTAATAAAGAATCATCACTTTTATATTAAGTAAAACCCCCCCAAAATGTAAGACAGTGTTATACTGTTGTAAAATACATAAGTATGTTAGACATATGTGTGGAGGATATCTGGGTCATTCAGAATCTGTTGACAGTGATAACCTCTGTAGTGGAGAAAACATTTCCTTCATTTTTCTACTTTTATATTAAAAATGTTATATATGTACAGAGATTGAACAAAAACTTCAGAGCACAGCAGCATATCACAAGCGAATACCTGTAAAACCAGGGCTCAGGTCAGGAAATAGAACTGGCTAGCACACGAGACTCTGGTAAGCTCCCTGCCCATTCTTCACCTCTTTCCTTTACTCCAAAATTAACTACTGACCTGAATTTTCCAGTAATCTGTTTCAGGAATTTTATACCCACACATGTATTCCTAAACACAACACCTCAGTATCACTTCATTTTTGTAACTTCCTATAAATGAAATCACACGGGGCATATGGTTTATGTCAGTACCCACTTGTTCACAGGTAGCTAACAAGATTCCCACCAATGCTCAGCTACTTTTGGTATGGGAAGCCTAGCTCATCTTAGATATTTTGGTGTTTTATTCAATAACAGCTCTTTCAATTTTCATTTACATTTAGATTTACCTTCTATGTGGTCTCTTCTAGTTTTTTTTTTTTGTTACTGTATTTTTCAATATCCTATTTATTTTTAAATATATATTAGATAAAATACTTTATCAGTTATATATGTTAAGAATAGCTTCTGTCTTATTAACTGTTGGTTCACTAACTTTATGGTAACTTTTAATAAATATTAATGACTAATTATAATATAATTTAATTCAATTATTCTCACTAGGAATGGTTTCCTTTGCTTATTGTAATTGGTGGGATGTTAGTGACACCAAGTGGGTAGAGAACATGGACGCTACTAAGCATGCTACAATGTTTGCTTAGCCCCACCATGAGAAAGGCTCTCCTGGTCCAAGATGTGTAGATTGCACTATTTAGTGTATATATAGATAAATATATATAGATATAGATGCACTTATATATCTATCTATGTATACACTATATATACTATACAACATATATACTATATAATATATATACTATATAGTGTACTTATATACATATAAGTATATATATGTATATATATGTACATCTATATAGATATAAATATACCATAGATACATAGATATGTATATATAGATATATAATATATAGATATAAATAGATATAGAATATAGATACAGTATATCTTTAGACTATAGATATACTATCTATCTAGATATAGATATATATCTATATATAGTAGTCTAATATAGTAGACTATAGATATACTATACTAGAATATAGATATACTATAGATATATAGATATATTGATATAGATATATAGATATAGAATATATACTATATATTTACAGATATATAGACTTATATATGTATATATAATATGTGTGTGTGTATATATACTTAAACTTCTTAAAGATATTTTCCAATATAAACAGCTACAAGGTTTTGTGGTGTGTCTGGTTCCTATCTAGAGCCCACTGACACTGATTGACTGTACATTGACTGGGTAGGGGTATAATATCCATTTATTTCACTATGTGGATATCAAAAAGGGATATGATCATTTATTGGAAATGCCATCATTTCAACTCTGCTCTGAAATATTTATTGTGTATCAAGCATTCTCAAATGCATAATTCTGTTTTGTTACAAGTTGTATCTAAACTATAAATTATTTTTTGATGTACTGGAGACAGATGACATGAAATAAATTTAAATGCCCCTCAATATTTTTCTACAATAATAATTCTGAGGTAATTTTCCCTTGTAAAGCATGTTATACTCTGTGACATTTTAAGATACAAAGATTTCTTATATCCAAACCTCTAGAATCTGGTGTCACACCTTCAGCTTTCATGTCCTTTTGGCTGGGCACATCAAGCCCTAACTTTCTTGGAAATCCTGAACTTCTGAAATGAATTTCTCATTTTCCTTCTAAATACACGCTAACAAAATCTAAGCTTGTTTTTATCTGCTTGGCTTGCTATAACAGAATACCACAGTCTGCTAAGCAACAGACACTTATTTTTCCCAGTTCTGGAGTCTGGGAAGTCCAGTATCGGGATGCCAAAAGGGTCAGATTCTTGATAAGGGCCTTCTTTCTGGCTTGCAGGTGGTTGGTTATCTTCTTACTGTTTCCTCACCGGATGCAGAGAGAAAGGATACTAGTCCCATCATGGGGTCACACCCTCACGACCCCACATACATCTAACTACCATTTTTGCCCCCGTGTATAAAGCACTCCCATGTATGGTGCACACACACGTTTTTGGCCCAAATTCTCAGGGAAAAAAATCTTTTGTTTTAATTTTTTAATTCAATTATTTATTTATTTATATTTAGATGCTTGTTTTTTGTATTATAAAGGAATTTTAGCATTTATTTTTACACATTTTATGGTACCAGAAATTTTATGTGACAAGTAATTACAAATCCCAAGAACAGATGCAAAGTATTTCAGATACTACCCAGGTATAATGTGCATCCTTATTTTTCCCTAAAAAATTTGGGCAAAATGTGTGCATTATATCCAGTGAAACACAATACCTCTCAAAGGTCCCACCTCCAAATACCACCAGATTGGAGGTTAGAGATTTCAACAGAAGAATCTGTGGCAACACAAATTCAGAGAAAAAGAACTTCTGTTCTTTATTCAACAAATATATCTCAACATTGAAACTGGCAAATACACTAGGTGGTGAAGTGATTGCTGATACAGAGTTAAACTAGCTTTTCTCTCTGCTTTCTTTTGCCTCTTAAAAACCTAATTGTCTTTGTTATTCTCCCACAGCTCCATCTACTTTCTTATTTGTTTGTTTCTTTTTGTGTTTAATTGAGCTTTCCTAATTATTTTCAGTGGGAGGGTTAATTTAATACAAGCTACTCTATCAAAACGAGAAGTGGAAATCTTATTATGGTGTGAATTTGCCTTCCCTTAGTTAATAATAAAGTTGAACTTTTTTCATGTACTTATTGGCCACATAGTTCTTCCTTTTATAAAATTGTACATACAATTCTCTTACCTATTATTTAGTTGATTTTAATAATTTTTCATATTCATTTGTAGGATTTTCTCTCTCTCTCATTATTTTCTTTTTTTAAATATTTTATATATTTATTTTTAGAGAGAGGGGAAAGGAGGGAGAGAGGGAAACATCAATGTGTGGTTGCCTCTTGCATGCCCCCTACCTGGGACCCAGCCTGCAACCCAGGCATGTGCCCTGACTGGGAATCAAACTGACACCCTTTTGGGTCAGAGGCTATCACTCAATCCACTGAGCCACACTAGCCAGAGCTTTTTATCTTTTTCTTTTTCTTTTTTACATTCTAATTTGTGTCTTGTTTTTTAATTCATATTGGTATCTTTTGATAAACAGATATCTTCCACTTCAATGGAGTCATTTGTAGTTATTACAGTCCTTTTTTACTATTAAAAATATTTTACTACCCAAATAGCAATGTTATTTTCTTATATTTTCATTCTATTTTTTCTTTTATATATGTATTAAAATAAGAAAAGTAAAACTATATAATAAAGTATATATTTATATATAATTCATTGTTATTCACATGTCTGTTTACTTGTCTGAGCACATTCATTCAGAAAACAGAATTCTTTTCCTACTGCTCTGCAGTATTTTCTTTATTATAAACTATACTTTCATATATGTGTGAATCTGTTTTAGTCACAATCATTTAATATTTCTTTGGTCTGTCTATCCTTTATTCAATATCACACATTATTTTGTTTTGTAGATTTGTAAATCATATTAGTTGATGTCATTCTATGCTGTTCTTTTTTAGAGTATGTAGGTTATTCTTTTATTTTTCAAATATATTTTAGAATTCATTCATCTAATTATGAAAAATATATCTAGTGTGATAACTGACATATCTAGAATATTGAATTTTCCAGAATGTGAGCATCACATACATCTGAATTTATTTATGATATATTTAATAAATGTCAATAATATTTCATCATTTTCTTTACAGAAGCCTTATGCATAATTGCTTATGTTTATTTGTAGATCTTGATATTTTGTGATGTTATGGTAGTGGTAACTTTTAAAAATTACTTTCTACATGTTTATTCTTGCTATTTCTAAATGTGATTACAAAATATTAACTCTATTTACTCGAGTGTTATTTACACAGAGTACCTTTCACCTTTTAAAGTGTATAGTTTTACATATGTACACACATAAAACCACCACCACACAAAGATGAGAATATTTCCAGCCCAGCTAAAAAAGATTCTTTTTTGCCACTTGTTGCAATTCCCTTCCCCTCTCCCCAGTCTGTGACAACCACTCTTTTATTGCTCTGTAATTTTATTTTTCCAAGAATGTCACACAAAGAGAATTAAAGAGTAGGTGACTTTTTAAGTCTGGTTTCTTTTACTTAGTCAATTCATTTTGGATTTCGTCTATGTGATGTTTACTGACTGACACTAGTGTTAGCTGTGTGTATTTTTCTTACTGTTGAGCAGTGCTCTCTCTGTGTGTACAGCACACAGTGTTTATCCATCTGTAAGGGATGCACATTTGTTTCGCTTTCATGCTGTAAGGAGTCCTTAAACCTAGAATTGAAACATCAGAGTTTTCTGAAGATGCATTTAGTTACAGAGAGACAAATAAGGATGACAAATAAGTAGGACTGTGGTTATTTGTATGAGATATGCATCATTTAGAAAACTGGAACCAGTACTTATCTTTAAGGTATACATTTTAAACAAATACATTTTGGTATATACTATATCATAAAATTCACCTAAAGTGACTGAACAATGCAGTGTTTAGTGAATTTACGTAACATTTCCCCCATCAATATAATCATGATGTTGGCTATGAAAATTTTCTTAGGTGTTACACCAAAAACACAGTCCATAAAATGAAGGAAAATAATGATTTAAACTTCATCAATATTAAAAAAAAAACCCAACTTTTGTGCTTTAAAGAAAATCATTAATCAAGTGCAAAGACAAGCCATGGGAATATTTACAAATCATATATCTCATATAAGATTTGTATCCAGAATATGTAAAGAACTCAATAATTCACTGATAAAATGGCAAATAAACTATTCAGGTTTTGGCATAAGATTTGAATAGATTTTTCACCAGAAGGATATAGAAATGATTAACAAGCACAACAGAAATTGCACAAGACCACTACTCATTGGAGAAATTCAAGTTTAGACCACAAAAATGTACTACTTCATAACTAACAGGGTATTTATATTGAAAAGATAGACAATACCAACAATAATAAGTGCCAGCAAGGATATGGAGAAGATGGGACCCTTACAAATTGAGGCTTAAAATTTAAATTTATAGAGCCACAACTCAAAATAGCTTGGAAATGTATAAAAATAAATTATTAATAAAGTTATCAAGTGTTTGAGTAACTCTATAGTTAAAACTACGAAATGACTACATTATATGTGTGTCAGAATAGCTGTCCTTTTAAGACTATCCATGCTGATGTTTGTAAGAATGTCAAGAGACTGTGGTTCTTGAATACGCTGGTCTGAATGTAAAATGGTACAAATAGAAAAACAGTTTATTGCAATTAATACATAGTGAAACAGTTTTACAGTTTCTTAAAAGTTAAAATTATAGCAATGGGTACAAATTAATGGTTTCCAGAGTCACAGATGGGGTATGTGTGTCTGCAAAGGACAAAGCAAAAGAGCCTCACAGTGCCTGAACTGTCCTCTGTGAGGACCGCACTGGGGTCAGCATCTGGTTCCGAGGCTGCACTGTAGTTCGGCAAGAGGATACCACTGGGACGAACTAGGGAATGAGCATCCAGGACCTCGCTGCATTATTGATTTCAGCTACATGTGATTCTGCCATTCACTCAAAATTAAGAGTTTGTTTAAAAGAAAATATACATATTATATGATTGATCTATTCCACATCTAATTATTTACATAAGAGAAAATAACATATGTATCATATGATACATTGCATGCAAATATTTTTATTATACTATCTCAAAACCATAAATTACCCAAATGTTTATAAATAGGCAAATAGAAGAACAAACTGTAGTACAGATATCAATCGGAACACTAGTAAGCAATAAAAATGAATAAAATATTAATGCAACAGCATGGATGAGGCTCACAATGATTAAGTCAAGCTAAAAATATGCACAGAGAAATAGTATGTTCTGAATGATTCTATTTCGATAAAATTCTAGAAAATCGAAAATGATCTGTAGTGATAGAAAGCAGGCCTGTGATCGCCTGGGCTGATGGGGCAGGGCACTGGGAAGCATGGCAGAAGGGACTGCAAAGGGGTGAGGGAACTGTGGGGGTGGGTTGGCTATATTCACCTTCTTGATTAGGATACTAGTTTCAAAGGCATAAGCACACACCCAATATATAAAACTGAACATTGAAGTAGTTATATTCATACTTTTGAATATTATTTAGCAATAAAAGGAACTAAGTACTGATCCATGTTACAATATGGTTGGACTTAGAAAATACGCTAAGTGAAAGAAGCAAGACACAATAAACCACATATTACGTGACTCCATTTATGGGAAAGTCTCAGAATAAGGACATCCACAAAGAGAAAAAGTATATCAGCACTTACGAGAAGATCGGGGAATGGGAGAATAATGAGTGAGTGCGAATTTCTTTTTGTAGTGATCAAATTTTATTAAAGTAGATATTTGTGATGGTTGCATACCTCTGCACTTAGTCTCAAAATGACTGAATTGTACACGTTAAAGGAGTAATACCATGACATATAAATTGTATCTCAATGCACGTTATTTAAAAAATACAGGAATTGATTGGCACAATTTGTAAATGCGGAAATTCACTAGTTACTAATAGATCCTTAAGTTGATATAAGGTTTTATGTTGAAATCCATGCAAGTTTTCACCTCTAGAGTATCAGTGCATTTCAGAGTTCCCTAGAGGCATGTATACAACTCCTTTTGTGTGTGAACATTCTAAAATCAGTATTGCAAAAGTTGTGTAAACATTTGAGGGTTCTTGGCTTAGTGTGGATGAGAGAAAGTGTGGGAGAAAATAAGAGCTATTAAATGTTTAAAAACCATTCCACATAAACGCTTTCTGTCTAGAATCAGAGTGTAACAGTTATAAGACAATTTTAATTTACTTTCTTACTTACCATATGTTGTCAACTGATTACAAAAATGGCAGCAAGCTTCCATCCCTCAAGCATTCATTCATTCTCTTTGCAATGTGACTTTTCATTTCCTCCACACAAGCAAAAAATCTTCTTTTTCCTCCTACATTTACATGCTGGACTGACCTTAGAATCTAACAGCTTAGGCTTCAAATGGCATTGTAGTTTTTTTCAGCCATTCCTCTTTGATCCTTGTCCCTAATCTAACCCAATGTTAGAGCCCTGGAGGATCACTGAGAACAGGGTCACTGAGAACACAGAAGATTCTCAGTAAGATCTTCACTGCACAAGTGTAGATCAGCTGGGTCTTGCTCATATCAGCAGAACTATCAAGGTAACCAATGGCATCACAAGAAATAGTAAATAATTGTTTATAGCTGCTAAGTTTTGGTGTGGTTGTTACTCAGCCACAGCTAATTGATACAGTATATCTCATTGATTCCTTTTGGATTTTTTTTTTGTCTGAATACTTTTTCCAAGAGTAATTTTAGTGTTATTAGATATCTGAAAATAGAGAATGACATGTATTTACTATCATATTTCATATGGGTGACTGGTATGGAAATCATACATAGATTTATTGCATTCTATATCCAAGACATTTGTATGCTATATGATACATAATATAGATTGTCAAAATGTTAAATATTGTGTCTAATGGTATATTACATAGGTTTCTTGCACTTTGTATATTAATCTCACTCTGAATCCATTGTAGATGTTTTTGTTTTTTCTGAAAGCTTACCCTTTTGTCTTTCATTTTTTAACATAAAAACGCAGAAGCATTTTGTTATTGATTCTGTTATTTTACTGCAACCCATTGTGACTTTTCATCATGTCAACTTACATTTTAATTTATTAATTAAGATAATATTATTTTTCAATTTTTAAATCTGAGACTTCTAAAAGATGAGTTTTTCAACATTCTCTGTATCTTCTTACTTTACTGTAATGATATTATCATTCAGGATACTTTCCCAACACCTTCTAGATGGTTTTTCTACTTGACTCTTCAGTTCATTATTTATTTCTTCCATGTTCTTTCTGCTTTCACCTTACTATTTTTTCAATGATATAGTAGATATACAGGGTCTGGCACAAATAGCATCCCATTTTTATTACAGAATCATAAGCATGTAATTCTGTAACATAACAATGTCACACTCAAGCACACCATGTGACATTTCAGGTGAAGTGTTTAAATTAAACCTATAAATTATTACACCCATATTATTCCCCAACCAACCACACTCAAGCAGGCATTACCTCTACCTGACCCTGTACATCAGTGAAGGAGGATTTCCTCTCACTTAAGATTTTCCTGAGCATTGATGCAGGGAAGGGAGATGCATCTATGAACGTGAAGCTTATACAATTAAAGGAGAGGTGCATAGAATAAATACATCTACAAACATGAAGCTTATACAATTAAGGGAGAAGTACATGTAATAAATACAAAATACCTCATCTTTGCAAATTATTCGTTTACATACACTATGTGATCACTTTGTTAGTGTCCCATCTAGGTCCTTAGAAAAATCCAGCCCAAATTATAGACCCAGTAGTGTCTACTTTGCTTGAACCACATGTGTTTCTAACCTCAGTAGGTCTTGGGGCTTCTAGTTTTCCTCTACTCCAGTCTCTGACCATGTCATTCTCTAAAGTTTTCTCAGAGTTTTGTTCTGAATGCTGAGTATGTTCCTTGTATTCTCCCTACCTCCATGCTCTAGACAGCATATTAGTATTCAATTTTGAATCGATGAGAAATTAAACCCGTGCAGAGTTTTTCAAACAGCACATACTTGCTGAAAACAATGGGTGCCTTCACTCACTTGTCTTCCCTCTATAGGGATTGTTTTCTTGCTGAGGCAAAGTTACTAATGAGGTGGTGTTGTTTTAGCTCATGTATTTTGGAGCAGAAAACTAACTTCAGAGCTACTGGAAGGGAAATTATCTTCATTTAGTGCAGTAAATAAATAAACTTGCTATTAATGTGCAAACACTATTGCATTTTGAGAAGTGAGGAGGATGGTCTGAAAGGCCTTAGAGATGCTGAAATTTACTGGACAAATCAAGTTACTAAAGATCGTGCAAAAACAAAGAGTGTGCAAAATTAAGGAGGCTAGTAATGATTTATTTTCTGATCAGTGACATCTATATCAGATACCAAATGTAGAAATCTTGAACCTAGTATTCTAAACTTGTATCCTTCCTTTGAAGTTCACAACTCTGCTAGGTTTCCTAACAGAATGCCAATATTTTAGTAAGTTTTTATTCTTGTACTCTAATGTGTAATGAATTAGGCTGGGTCATATGTGAGCGTTAAACTCATTTCTCTGCAAGATACAAAATTAAGTGACTAGAGAAAAGCAGGAAAAGTGGCTTTCTTGCCCCATGCTCTAGGTCAGACCAGGACTTTGCTTCCCCGTATCTTCTTACAAAAACAGTAAGAACACTGAAGAGCAAGTCCAGAGAACACTACTACAGCAGGAAACTGTTTAATAGAAGTTGCCCAAGTTACCTTCTGAGAATTGCCTGGTGGAATCCTTCCCAAATCATAGCAATCTCAGTCTCATTTCACAGTCCCAACTACAAAAGAGCCTAGATTCACACACACCCACGCACGTTCGCACACAAACACTGCAGAGACGCACAGTGGGGTGACGGCACCAATGAGTGGTTTAGGAAAACAAAGAAGCAGCCGAAGATTTTTAACTTCAAAGGTCCAATAGATCTCCCAATACACCACAGCTTCTACAAGCTTTCAAAACTTTTTAAAGCTACATATTTCTACTCCTAGTACCACATAAACCAACTGCGAACTTGATTTTGAGCATGCTTGCGACCTTTGTTAAATTTGATTATATCTCCTTGGGTTTGGGAAAGGGTAAACTTTCTTTCAAACTAACCACTTTTCTTCCTAGTTCTTTGTGAACTTGTGCTGGGCTCCCCCCCATTCACTCATTCCCTTTTCTGGCTCTTCAGGGATCTGGGCTTGTATCCTATCAGATCCTTTTCCCAAATTTCCCCAGGTTGGACTCCTCCCCTTTATGGTTGTCATTTTGGCTCCTACTGCGCATGCCTCAGAGTTCTGCTTTGTCCTGTTGCTTCCACTGCTCCTGGGCTTAGTAGAAGGATGCACCCCAGTGCCACTCGT
Source organism: Desmodus rotundus (assembly GCF_022682495.2). Taxonomy (NCBI): domain Eukaryota; kingdom Metazoa; phylum Chordata; class Mammalia; order Chiroptera; family Phyllostomidae; genus Desmodus; species Desmodus rotundus. Next base: position 196,398,791 of record NC_071387.1, on the reverse strand, counting down.
CTTCTGCTGTGCGTGTGCCTAGCAAAGAAATTTCCCCTTTATTGTTTAATGCCCCCGCGCTCCACCTATCTCACTGGTATTTGGGCTAAAGGGCCGTTTTTTCCCTGGGTGATTGGAAAGTCAGTCTTTCCTGCCTGCCGGGGGTGAGGGATGGGTTAGGGTCCCTTTGGCAGAGGATGCAGCTGTCTCCTGGGGTGTCTGAGACTCGGCCTCCTAGTTAATCTGGCTTAATTAGGTTCTGACTTCCTTCTCTTTTGTTAATACATAATTAGCTGCCTATGTAACAAATAAACAAAGCAAGTTAGCAGAAAACCTAAGACAGCCTTAGTATTTCAGAAGTTCATGGTGATATTGTAGATTGGTGGAGCTACTGCCCAAATATATTTACATATATACACACATATATATGTTAACAGTTATGTGAATGATCATAAAAGAAATTGAAATAACTAAGGGAACTTGCCTGTTTTGAAAGAGCCCAATTAAAACAATTTTTCCTTATTAAGTTTTCTGATCAAATTAAGAAACACCAGCAGGGTAAGAAGGTGAAACACCCCCCACACACACACACACACATAATTACTACAAAAAACGTGTGGAACACCTCAGCTGGTATGACAGCTGACCAGGTCTACTCACTCTATTACTAACTTCCCCAGAGTCCAGGTCTCGTAGCAGCTCACCTGAGATAAATGTGAGTTTAAAAGAATACACTAGCCCAGCTCACTCTCTCTGACTGGATTAGTGCAGAGAAAGGAGTGAAGGAGTAGAGGTATCTCAAGAGTTTCCAGTTTAGAACTTACAACATTGTCAGTCACTCTCCAAGCAGTAAATCCACCTAACTATAGTGGAGAGAAGTAAAAGTTACAGACAGAAGGCAGACGTAAGCAAATAATCTGTCCTTATGAAAACCGAAAATTGGAAAATGGAATTACCTCCTGAACAAATGAGTAGAAGATAGTACTCATAGGCAAATATAATTATCATTGGAAAAAAAAAAAAAAAAAAACTCTTAGCAATCACAAATAACACATTCTTCTTTTTTAAATTAACATTCTTCCTGAAACACTAAGTAAGTAAATACGTGAAGCAGTATTGTTACAGAGCAAGGGAGGGTGGTTCACGATGAATTATTACAGAAAGGATTCCCCCTTTCTGTCTCTGGAGGTTCCTGCCCCCCACGCCCACCTGCTAGGTTCGAAATGCCTGCCGCCAGAGGAAAGACCTCTCTCAAAGCCAGAGACTGGTGAAAAGTAAAGGAATTGTTTATTTAAAAGTTACACAGACTTGGAGTAATGGCTTAATGTCTTCAATAAGATACTAAAGTCCTTTAGAATACCCACAGATGCACGGTCCTTCCCTCTCCCTGTGCCCAGTCCGGGGTACCGTGTCTCAGGAATGGAAGTAGAAGCCCATGATTCAGGCTCCCGGTACCATCAGCTGTGTGGCTGCTGCAATCTCCAGTTAATCCAAAGCCATGTGGCACCTTCTCATGGCCCACCACCAGCAAGAGTCCTTCCTCCCCTTTCTTCCCGGCAAAGTCTCTCCTGCTGCCTAAGCCGCATGGTCCTTCTCTTTCCCTCAGAACCGCATGGTCCTCCTTTTACTTCAGAACCTCGTGGCCCTCTCTTTACTTCACCAAAGCTGCCTGATCCTCTCCTTTCTCCCCCAAAACCTTGTGGTCCTCCCTCTCTACTTGCTTCAGAACCTCGTGGTTCTCTCTTTTCTATGGCTGCTGCGCCTAGGTTTAAATCCCAGAGCCCATCTTCCTTTGCAGCCCCATTACTGACTCCTCCTACAGTCAGTTACACCTGCCAGCATCCCCGTATTCTTCCAGCTTTACTGGGCTGCCATAGTAAGTCTGGGCAGGTGTGGCCCCATGGCATGGAGCCAATCATCTCCAAGCTCTCACGCAGGCCCTGTAACCAAGGGGAGTTGCTTCCCAGTCCCATCTTGGGTGGAATTTGGTCCCATCCCCCTGGCTCAAAGCATGGCCACAGCTACTTAACACATCCATGAAACTAGTTAAAGGTTATAGATATGTTAAATGACTGTGCCAGGGGTTAGCTGCAAAGCTCTTGCTACCCAAAACAGCTCTGAATGGCCCTGTTCCATGTGTCCCATCCCCCCTGGCTCAGGCCTGTGGGGGTGAGGACATCCTACATACATTTTTCTAATATTTCCTGGACACACCGAGTCCTGGACCCCATCACAAATCCCTTCTCGGGGCCCTCCTCTTGGCTGCACCCTGCTTCAATATGAATAACTATTGTCAATACAGGAGAAGAGGGTTGGACTCTCTCATTGGAATGAGTAGTGATCATTCTTCCAAAATACAGTGAATAAAAATAACAGGAAAAATAGTTATACTGAGGGTGTGACTTTATAATGATTTTATATATGTATATGTATATGTATATGTATATGTTTAATCTAAATGAAATAAATTAAAACTTATTAGGATGTAAATTGAAACTTGTCGTTTGCAAAATAAACTGGATTTTGTAGAAAATAAATAATCAGTAAGCATTTCATTGAAGAAAGGTACTTCTGACTTGCGCTAGCTCTATATAAGGTATGTACAGTTGTTTTGCTATCCTAGAAAGCTGGTGATTTTTTCCTTCAATATAGTCAGACATTAGACTTTCCTTACTTCAAAGAATGTGTAAGTAAAACTTGGAGAGACTATAACTCTGGGAAATACAACAATAATTATTTGCTGAACAATCAGCATACAACAGTTCATATAAAATAACCAAGTTTAAAACTGCACAATGTTGCTAACCTAGAGATGCCTATTTACTTTTCTTATATAAAGAAAAAGCTGAAGCAAGTGAAAAACCATCCACTTCATGATCAAATGAAAAAGTGTGATGTGGAGAAAATGTTCCCCGACTTTAAGCCTTATTAATTCAACAGCTAGACTTTACTTCAACAATCATCTTATTCTGCTTTCTGAACACATGTATATGCTGCCCTACAGAAAAAAGTATTTCATCTTGAAGATTGAAATCAAGGTTTTTAGTTTAAACATTTGCCACAGAAACATTATTACAAAGGCATAACATTATCAGATGGTGATGCATGGGAAGAATTGTATTCCTGTCAGAGGCAGGAATTCACTGCTGCTCTCGCTACAGTAACTTGAAAGAATCCATAGTTACAAAATGTGCTACGAATGGAGAAAAGTTTCTTCCAGGTTAGGTATAGCCCTAAATTCAGTGTGTTTTGTGGATTAAGAATTTGTCTTAGAAATTGCTCTTCCAAATTTCAGTTCAGATTTTTGTCTATCCGGATATATTTCCAATTCTGGGTTCCATTTTAGCTTTATAAAAGCTTATTGAGATACAATTGACAAACCCCCCAAATCATTTTTTAAAGGTATACTAATCAGTGGTCTCTAGTATATTCATGGTGCTGTGTGAGCATCACCACCATCGAATTCCAGAATATTTTCATCACAGGAGAGGAGAAGCCCCAGGCCCTCCCCCCAGACCCAGGAAACAATGTTTCTGTCTCCTCTACTTTGACATTTCATGTAAATGGGTTCATAAATTACATGGCCTTTTTGCCTCTATCATTTAGCATAATTTTGTCAAGGTTTATCTGGGCTGTAGAATGTACCTGAACTTTATGCCTTCTATTGCTGAACTGTCTTTTATTACATGGCTAATACCACATTTCTATAACCATTTTAACAGGTGGTAGATAATTGGGTTGTTTACACATGGCACTATTATTAATAATGCTGGTATCAATATTTGTATGAATTTTTGTGTGAATGTATGTTTTCAATTCTCAGGGGTATATAACCAGAAGTAGAATTTCTGGATCATACTATAGAAACATGTTTAAATTTGTGATGAATGGACATATTGTTTTCCAAAGTGACTGAAACATTTTATGTTCCTACCACACAATGTTTCAGGGAGACACCCCCTTGCCCAAACTCATTGCTCCTGTTTGGTTCTAGCCATCCTGGCATTGTGAAGTGATATTTCACCGTGGATTCATTTGGGCTTCCCTAGACAATGACACAGAGTGCCTTTTCATATGTTTATCGTCCATGTGTATATCTTTATTTACAAAAACCTATGTTCACATTCTTTGCGAATTTTTTTCTTGAAATGGGACTCTTTATTTTTAAATCATAAGAGTTCTTTTCATATGCTCCATACAAGTCTTGTCACATGAGGTCTGTCCAGAAAGTATCCAGCCATGCAGCATGAAAAATAGAGACACTTATTGAAGAAGATACAAGATACAAAAAAATATTGTACATAGGACAATGATACCTCAGTCCCCTTCAAAGCAGGCACCTTGGGACCTCCCCCAGTTCTACCAGTCACCATCAGCTGCCCCATCATATTTTCCTGAATTTCATAGAGAGTCTGAAATCTCTTCCCTTTCAAAGGTAATTTTAATTTTGGGAAAAGCCAGAAGTCACAGGGTACTAAATCTGGCCTTTGGCAAGGTAGGGGGGTGGGTGGCCCGAGTCACCTGGGTGATTTGACGTTTTGCCAAAAATCTCTGCAGGAGATGTGATGTGTGAGTGGGTGCCCTTGTGGAGATGAAGCTGCCAGTTGCCAGTTGCCTACAGCTGCGTCCTTCTGAATCATCTGAAGAGTCTTCACAGAGGAATGTTCAAGCTCAATGCAAAATGTGATGCAGATTCATGGCTCTACTTGCTCAGTCATTTTGAATGTGATGGGCACACAGTCCACATGCTCACTCAGCAGCATCTACCTCCTTCACTGACTGGCACAGTGAAGTGATCATTGTTCACACATGCACATTCCAGTCCACTCTCCTTGGCTGACAGGTTACACTGATGTCACACAAACCATTCTCTTTATATTAACAATGGTTAGACATTTTCTGCACAGACCTTATATGTACAATTTGGAAATACATTAGTTCTATGAGTTCTTTTCAATTTCCTGATGGTGCTTTTAAAGCAAAATGATTTTTTTTCTTTAAATTTGACTAGGCCTAAATATTTTCTTCTGTCATCTGTGCTTTGGATATCATATCTAAAAAAGATTGTTTAATTCAATATCATGAAAATTTATGTTTTAGTCTAAGGGTTGTATAATTTAACTCTTACATTTATGTATTCAATATATGATGCCTTTGGATTAATTTTGTGCATAGGGTGAGGTTATGGATCTTCATTCTTTTGAATGTGGAGAATCAATGGTACCAGCACCATTGTTAAAATGTCATTTCTTCTCCTTATTGAATTGTCATGTTGCCATTGTCAAAAATAAATTGACCACAAATATAATGACTTATATTTGGACTCTCAATTATACTCAATTGATATATATATATAACAATATCCTTATTAAAGTACCACGCTTTTGGAGAAGATGGAGCAACGTGTTAGAATAAAAGGTCCTAGCCCTTATCCACCCCATGAACATAATGACAACCACTGCCCATGAAGGAATAGACAGAGATCTTCGACGGCTCTGTTGTTCAATTAAGGAGCCTCAGCCACCCAGTGGAGCACAATAAATGAGAAAGACTGCTGAGAGATGTGTAGGAACAATTTAACCTGAGTTACTTGATCCCTCAGGCTGAAACAGCTTGGCACCAAGATACAACCACGTAGCCATGGTTTCCAGTGTGAGGAAAAAAAAGAGCAAAAGGACACCCACAGTTTTTGCCATCAGGACCCACACAGACATTGGTGACATTGACACCAGTGCTCTGAGCTGCCTGCACTCCATGTGGATGAGCCCGCTGAAGCCTGAGCCACTGCCATGCCAACTTAAAACTGGAGTTACCGTTGTGACCTGAGGAATGGGAGCCACAGCTGTGCACCACCATCGGAGTACAGTGGATTCAGCAGAAACCTTGCCGGCCAGGAGAGAATGGAATAATATATTCAAAGTGGGCATGGGGTGCGGAAGTATTGCCAACCAAGAATACTATGCCAGTGAAACTATTCTTTAAAAATGAATGAGAAATAAAATTTGTCTCAGCAAAAACAAAAACTAACTTTCTTTACAAGAAATGCTTAAGGCAATCAAATAAAAACATACAAAACAGCAACATGAAGGCATAAATTTTACAGAGAAAGGTAAATATATAGACAAAGAACAATGTATCACTGTAATGTTGATGCATAAATTATTTAACCTTAATATAAAAGTTAAAAAAGTGTTCATGTTTACATAATAAAAAAATCGAGTTCTGAATGAAAGAACACAAAGTGTTAGAGATAGGGAGTAAAAGTGTTAAGTTTCCAACTTATAGATATGGTAGGTATAAGATAATTTTATGCAAGAACTGAGGTAACCACAAGTTTATAATAGATATGCAGAAGATAAACAAAAGAAACAAAGTAAATCACTCTGAACAAGTTGTCAAATAACAAAGACAGCAGGAGGCAAATAAAGGAATGAAACAACTAACCTGTAAAAATTTACCTTAAATTTATATGAATTAAACTCCCTAACAAGAGGCATAGAATACCTGAATTAAAAAAAAAAATTCCAAGACCCCATTATATGCTGTCCACAAAAGACTGATTTTCAGTTTAAGTACATACAAAGGCTGAAAGTGAAAATTGAAAAAAATATTCCATGCACCTCATAACAAGAGAATGTAGATGTGGCTATATGTATATCACACAAAATAGATTTCACGTCAAAACTTTCTGTAGAGACAAAGAAAGTTATTATATACCAACAAAATGATATATATGCATCTAACATCTGAAAACCTAAATATATTGAACAATAATTGACAGATCTGAAGGGAAAATTTGACAGCAATACAACACTAGCAGGAGACTTCAATAAAGGATAGAACGCTTTTAATAATGGATTGAACATCCAGACAGAAAATCAATGCACAGCTGACATGAAAAACACTGTAGACCAAAATGACCTAACAGACACGTTCAGAACTAACCAACCAACGGCAGAATAGACATTTTTCTTAAGGGTACATGAAACATCGTCTGGCATAGATCATATTTAAATCACAAAACATGACATAACAAATTTTAGAAGATCAAAACAATTCTATGTATCTTTTCTGATCAGAATAACATAAAACTAGAAACCAATACCTTAAGAAAATGGTAAAATTCACAGATATGTAAAAATTAAACACACTTTTGAACAACTGATAGGTCAAAGAAACCACAAGATAATTTTAAGTGTCACAAGACAGGTGAAAATGGAAACCCTGCACATTAAAAACTAGGCCATGTAGCAAAAGCAGCACTAAGAGCGAAGTTCATAGCATCAAATGTCTACATTAAAATAAAACCAAGGTCTCAAATAAATAACCTCATTTTAGAGCTCAAGGAACTAGAAAAAGAGGCCCAAAGTCAGTAAATAAATAAATAAATAAATAAATGCAGAGAAAAGAAAAACTATAGGAAAAAAACAACCAAACCAACAGTTGGTTTTTGAAAAGACAAATTCAACAAACCCTTAACTATATTAAATAAGAAAAAAATAGAAGACTCAACTAAAATAAGAAATGAATGAGGACACATTAAAGCCAATGCTTTAGAAATAAAAAGGACCATAAAGAACTTGTATAATTATATGCCAACAAATTGAACAACCTAGAAGAAATAAATAAAGTCCTGGAAATACACAACTTACCAAAACTGAATCAAGAAGTAATGGAAAAGCTGAACATGACAATAAAAAATAATGAAATTGAATCAGTAATCAAAAACCTTCCCAAAAGAAAAGCCCAAGATTAGATGGCTTCCTGGGTGAATTCTACTAAATATTCAAAGAATGTAATAAAACATTGCAGCTCCGGAAATGAGATGACTTTTTCCTCACTCTCCTCAGGCTTTTTTGTTTTGTCTTTTTACATATCTAGTTAACACTGTGGGGGAAGAGGGCTTCTAAAGAAAGTAACCTCTCAGTGTGACCTGATCATAAATTATTACCTGGGCAGATAGTGGTGGGCTGTCACACTTCAGGCATATACAAGGTTTATCTTTGCTTTTACTCCTTGCTCATTGTGTGTGTTTGTTTGTTTGTCTGAGATTTTTTTTCTCCTAGGTAAACACATCTTTGAAATAAGCATAATTACCCTCAAGAAAGCACACAATCTTGTTACCTATCCTGTAATCCAGTCCCCACTTAGCTTCCCACCTTTGAGTAATCTTCCTTATGTTCCTTTCTTAATTCCAAATGCATAAAAGAAACTCAAATTGCCATTCTGGGAAGCATTCTTATCAGTCTATTGAGATCTTGCTCCAGGCATATCCTCTGTTTGGCTCAAATAGATTTTTTAAACACTCTCTACTGGTTTGACAATTCTTACATTGACAACATTTTAAAGGTAGCAACTTGGAAGTCACCTCTCCCCCCCCTTCATTATCAGGGTTTTGTGCTGTTATTTGCCATCTTTATTGGTAGTTCATTTAGTGCCTTTTCTGGACTAATTATGAATAGTCTACTTATTTGTCATGTGAAGTATGTGCTCTAAAGCCACTGAACTCTCTGCTCCAATCATTTAATGGTCACTTGAGGAATTTCCTTGCATTCTTTCAACCAGTAAGTCTTCTAGCTTTTGCCACTGGAGTTTGTCTGTGTGCATGTTTTTAATGCTTGCCAGGCAGTTTTTACAGCTACCTTAGTTTTCACTTTCTGTTACATACAGTCTTAAGGTCAGCCAAAGTTCCGAGCTTTCTCAGGTTTTCCTGCACATGTGCAATGTCTTGGATATGTGCATGTCTGTGATATGCGTATGCATATGTATATGTGTATGGGTTTCCAGAATCACATGATAAGTCAGAAGTTTTCAAAGTTTTCTATGAATATCTTGTAACAGAACATAGATCTCACTGCTTGCTGCCATGAAAGCCAAGCTTTTGAGACAGGTGCTCGTGAGAAGAAAAAGGGTTTATTTCAGATTCTGGCAATCTGGAAGGTGGGGACTCTTGTCCCAAAGCCCATCGTTCCATCTCTGGTCAAGCCAGCCACTCTTACAGGAAGTTGGTGGGAATTCAGGAGCGGGAATCTCACCAGGGAGAGTGTGGACGTGCAGGTGCTGGCGAGAGAAGAACGTGGGAGTGAGGGGAGGGGCTGTGGACATGTAGGCAGTGTCCTTGTTGGTCCTGATAGAGGTGTTCATGGTCAGCATCTTTGAGTTGGTTTTTTTGTCGGTTGAATTTCTGAGCCAGTGTCTCAGGTAGGCACAGGTAACAAGATTCTTAGTGACCACAAACAATAAATTGAACTGAACACAGTTTATAGCAGAGAGAAATAGCAGATTTATTAAGTGATAGTGTTACAGAGCAGGGCAGGGGGTGGTTCACAATAAATTATTACAGAAAGGATCCCCCCTTTCTGTCTCTGGACGTTCCTGCCCCCCATGCCCACCTGCTAGGTTCGAAATGCCCACCGCCAGAGGAAAGACGTCTCTCAATGCCAGAGACTGGTGAAAAGGAAAGGAATTGTTTATTTAAAAGTTACACAAACTTAGAGTAATGACTTAATGTCTTCAAGAAGATACTAAAGTCCTTTAGAATAGCCACAGATGCACAGTCCTTCCCTCTCCCTGTGCCCAGTCCGGGGTACCGTGTCTCAGGAAAAGGAGTAGAAGTCCGTGATTCAGGCTCCCGGCACCATCAGCTGTGTGGCTGCTGCAATCTCCAGTTAATCCAAAGCCATGTGGCACCTTCTCATGGCCCACCAGCAAGAGTCCTCTCCCCTTTTCTTCCCAGCAAAGTCTCTCCTGCTGCCTAAGCCGCGTGGCAAAAAGAAGCACTCCAAAACCTCGTGGTCCTCTCTACTCTCCTTCAGAACCATGTGGTCCTTTTCCCCATTTCAGAACCTCGTGGTTCTCTCTCTTTTACTTCAGAACCACATGGACCTCTATCTATCTACTTGCTTCAGAACCTCATGGTTCTCCCATTTACTTCAGAGCCGCGTGGTCTACTCCTCTCTTTGGCTGCCGGGCCTAGGTTTAAATCCCAGCGCCCATCTTCCTTTGCAGCCCCATTTCTGACTCCTCCTACAGTCAGTTACACCTGCCAGCATCCTTGTATTCTTCCAGCTTTACTGGGCTGCCATAATAAGTCTGGGCAGGTGTGGCCCCATGGCATGGAGCCAATCATCTCCAAGCTCTCCCACAGGCCCTGTAACCAGGGGGAGTTGCTTCCCAGTCCCATCTTGGGTGGAATTTGGTCCCATCCCCCTGGCTCAAAGCATGGCCACAGCTATTTAACATATCTATGAAACCAGTTAAAGGTTATAGATATGTTAAATGACCGTGCCAGGGGTTAGCTGCAAAGCTCTTACTACCCAAAACAGCTCTGAATGGCCCTGTTGCATGTGTCCCATCCCCCCTGGCTCAGGCTTGTGGGGGTGGGACATCCTACATACATTTTTCTAATATTTCCTGGACACACCGAGTCCTGGACCCCATTACAAATCCCTTCTTGGGGCCCTCCTCTTGGCTGCACCCTGCTTCAATAGCACACTCCACAGAACATGGGAGAGGGCCAACTCCAAGCAGGGGTTGACCGTCAGTGACTGGAGGGATTCTATTCCTACAGGGTGGATATTCCCTGGCTAGTTTGGAGGGCTTTCATTGTGCGTGTACAGGTAGTTATATTACTTTTTAGCTACTATGCAAGCCATGATTTTCCTTGAATGACCAACATGGAAGGGTGTCCCACGATGCTAACGTATTATAACACTGTTATAAGGAAGCATGGGTCATGTCGCACCTTCTGTGCAGGTACATTCATGATTCGCCATGATTCACCACTTTGCCAGAAAGCAAGGATAATTCATCTCAGAACAGGGTTTCTGTTCTCTACCAATATTCTTTGTCTTACTCCTGGGGAGCCTCCCTATTTTCCTCCTTCCTATCTCCTGCCTCACCAGGACCTCGAGGTCAGGCTGCTCCTTAGGATCACACAGGAACTGTAACTGATGAACTGTAAACTTCACTTAGAAAAGAAGCTTTTAACATACAAGCTCTACTTCTGAGGGAAAATATCAGGTTACAGTACAAGCTGGGTTTAATATTTACTAAGATTAATATGGGTAGCTTTATATAAATATAGTGTATTCATTCCCCATTACAATCTCATTCTTTATTTTTTCCTTTGAAGTTTTTTTTTTTTTGTCAGACTTTTATTGCCCTCAACAGCTATTACCACCTCAGGTATCTGTATTGTTAAACAATCGCCACTGTTTGTTTCGAAAAGTGCCCTGAGGGTAGGACTGTTTGTATTGAGCGAGCCCTGTGTCACATCAAATACAGAAAAGCCCAGAGAATCAAGCCTTTCAGGGAGCTGCCAGATGAGTCAAATCATGACAATTCCCTGGCAAAAGCCCTGGGCTTTTTCTTTTGGATTTCCAAAACTGCCGTGACCCTCCACGGGCGGGGGATAAGTTTGCTGGTTTTTGTTTTTTACAGCTAATATAGTTATGAGGGCGTTGCTTTTCAAGGCTACTATGAATCTGCGTGACAACAGCATAGAGTTATGGCAAGTTAAAAAGTGCCACAAAGTTTGCCGTTCTTATCAAGATTGAACAGTTTTTCTTAAATAAACAACGTTTAGATTGTTGGAAGGTTTTCTTTAATTTTCTGAGTTTTGACAACATTGACTTTGACAGATATTTTCTCCCTCCAGCATTCTCATTGCTCTTATGCTGAAGTGGGTTTTTGGATGTCCTTATGTTATGGATGGAAGTGGAGTTCTTGCGGTGTCACAAGAAAACGAATTTCTGGAGACGGGCACTGGAGAATGGGGCTACATGGTAGACTATATCGATGATGTCAGATTAAGGGGTTCCCCCTCTGACTTCCCAATGTCCCACCTCCATCCCTCTCACCATGGAATAGGTGAACCCTTTCTTCAGTAGGGCCAGTATAAAGGCCACTGCCCAGAGTTGCTGGTCCACATTGAAGTCCAGTCAAGCCTTTGCCAGTGTGACTCAGTTGGTCTGAATGTGTCCCCTACCCCAAAAGGGGGAGAGTTTGATTCCTAGTCAGGGACATACCTGCAGGTTTGGTCTCAGGTGGGGCATGTATGGAAGGCAACTGATCAATGTTTCTCTCTCTCATTGATGTTTCTTTTTCTCTCTCTCCCTTACTCTTTCTCTCTCTAAAATCAGTAAACATATTAAAAAATAAAATAAAGTACAGTCTCGTTCAGCATTTGGCTAGTTTAGTGTTTGTTCTAGCTGCATTCCATTGCTGTGCTGCGGTATTCAGTCTCCCTGCTGGAGCCTGCTGGTGGAGTTGCCACTGCCTGAGGCCACATGGCCATGGAGAAAGGTTGCGTGGCTGCATTGGGTGAGCAGCAGGTCAGGAGGGAGAGAGAAAAGAGAAGAAGAGAAGAGAAGAGAAGAGAAGAGAAGAGAAGAGAAAGACGAGAAAAGAAGAGAAGAGAAGAGAAGAGAAGAGAAGAGAAGAGAAAGACGAGAAAAGAAGAGAAGAGAAGAGAAGAGAAGAGAAGAGAAGAGAAGAGAAGAGAAGAGGGGAGGGGAGGGGAGGGGAGTGAGAGGCGAGATGAGAGGGGAAGGGAGGAGAGAGGTGAGGGGAGAGCACTTCTTTTTTCCCTTGAGATTATATTAACTTTCCAAGCTTTTGTGAGCTTTGGAGGGATTTACATCCCCCATGTAGGCTGACAGGCCTCCTTTGGTCCAGCACTTCCCCCTGCACCTCCCCAAAATCCAGTACTGGAAGGGGGAAGGGAGAAGTGTTAATTGCCTTGGCAGAGCAATGCTGTGATCCCCTAGGGCATGAAGCTGTTTCTTCCTGATGAAGCAAGCAGGCTTATGCTCCCCAGTTTATTCAATTTAATGTCTAGTTCCCTTTGCTTTTTTCTTATTAATAATTAGTTAAATACCAAGAGTAACACTCTATCACTTAAAAAATGTCCTCTAAGACACATTTTTAAGAAATTTTCTTTCAGTTAACATATTTATTATCTTTAAATACTAGTATATATTAAGTGGCAGTGTTTTTAGGATTTTTTTGTGGTACAGTAACAAAGCATATGTACTATTCCATTTTCCCATTCTATAATTCCCAGGTCCCTTGCACAGCCAAAAGGCTGATCTGGTCAGTGAAAATTATGCAGAAGTCACTGTCAGTTGTCATGGCAGTTTATGAAGGAGATAATTTGAGCTAGAAGTAAAAGTACCAATTCTTTTTCAAGTCATTCTTAAAAGTAAAAATCTGTTACATGGAGTGCCTAAGGTTGTCCCTAGCAGTGTGCTTTGCAGAAAAAAAAATGCTTTATTCCCCCATGTTTAACTAGTTATGGAGAGTTTACATTCATATTCTATTGTTCCAGAGTTAAAAATGCAAATGGTTGTACACACCTAGGTATAAAGGGATGATTTTTAGAATTGGTTTCACATGAGTGCCTCTACCACTAATCTCTACTACTTAGCTTTCTTAGTGGTGAAGGGCAGATTCACAGAACCATCTTTTAATATCCAACCACTGGATATTCTCTGAATCATGTTTTATTCTTCAGGGCAGACCAACCCTGAGTTATGTGTTGTAAGAGTTATAAGTTGTTATAAGTTGTATAAGAGTTATAAGATATGCTAATTGCACACTACCTAGTGTGGTACAGTGTATTCTAAGGTCTCTTTAAATGATATCTAGCTTACTTCAAATCAAAGATCCCAGTCATGGGCAATGTATACATACGGTGACTCTTTGTAGTTGGCACCTCTAGTTCTCAAAGAGCCTTTCTTGTGTTTGTAAACATACCTGTTTTACCTCCCCACCCTGCTTTCTAGTCATGGGCAAATTTCCTGCAGTGGATGCGGAATAGACCGAAAAGTCTTTTCATCATACTTTAACCATTCCTGAATTTGCATTAAATATCCAACTAAAATGTTAATTAAGAAAATTGGTCATACTTAATCTTGACAGTATTACAGGAATACTTTAAAAATAAAGCTATTATCTCTCTAGAGAATTCTAACAGCCTCACAATTCTAGCAAAATTTTGTACAATTTGTGGAAACAATTACTTTAAAAAATTTAAAAATAATGTTTCCTCCAAAAAATGTATCTTCAGAGGAAATAATGAGGATATAGGACGATAGCACATTTAATGATATTAAATGTCCTCTGCTGAAAGACTGAATGCTCTGAATTCTTGTAACTAAAGAAGCTTCTATTATATTGTTAGAATATATTAAATAGAAGAGGCCAATGGGTGAAAATAAATAAACAAAACCACATTAAAATGGCTTATATAATTAGATTTGCAATAAAGAAAAGCAGTACTAGTAAGGAAAACATTAAGTAAACAAAATATTAACCAATGTGCAAAAATATATTTTTCAGTAGAGCTAGATACATATCCACATTTAAGTGAACAGGAATATTAAACATTGAACCATCTTTGTTATCACATCCAGAAAGGTAAATGGATGAACATTAAGATAAGCACTTATAAGACACTATTAATTATATAGTCTCCCCGGAGCGCACTAGTTTTCTACTGCTTCCTAACAAATTAGCACAAATACGGCAGCTTACAACCTCAGATCACCACCTGACAGTGATTCGCAGCATCTTTACCTTTGAAGCTCATAGTCTGGTCCCAGGGATCATCGGCACAGTAAGCAAAGATCTGTAATTATCAAGCACAGGGAACAAAGGTGCTCACACCCAACCTCGGGGGAAGCATATTCCTGAGTACACATGCCCTGGAAAACTAATCTCACTTATTTGATTGCAAAGCTTTCTAGTTGGAGGTATTCACTTACACTGATAAGAACTCTTTTCCTATTCTCATCATTTTGAGCTACAGCAGGTCACACAGATCAAGATTCTCATGCCCAAGACCTGTGTTAGTCATTCTTCGACTGCTGTCATGTCTGACAGTTGTGAGTCCTTCAGTAAGAGGATGCTGAAATGCAGTATATTATTAGATTAGAGGGCATATTAGTAGTATATTAGAGCAGTATATTACAGGGAAGCCTCTGAAAGACGGGAGTGGAGGAAAGTTAAACGCTTTTATGCATTAAAATCATGTTAGTCTGATCTAGAAAATATAGCATCTCATACAGCAGTTGCTATCAGGGATACTACTCAGCTGATCTTTAATTCATTAATTAAAGGCTACTCAGCCTTTAATTCATTTTTCAGGATACTTTTCTTCACTGACCAGATGGTGAATAACATGGAGATATAATAGGTGTTACTGTTCCTGAATTGTTAAGATCTCTAAGATGAGCACTTCTTCACTACTCCACCCAGGGTATTATTTGTAATTTGCTATATCAGTTGGTTGACTGTGATGAGGTGGTCAGATTCAGAGATTTTAACTTCCTCTTCCCTACTGTAACAATTTTTATTCCACAGTGTAAGGACAAATGTAAGAAGTCCTACAATTGCCAATTGTCACTCAATTATACCTTTGAAAACCTGGAAGATCCAGTCTAAAAATGACTTTAGCTAAGAATCCTTTCATTACCTGGTCTTTGTCAGATCTCTTTTGAACAGGGAGAGACATTCCAGGGAAGATCATGGTATTAATACTGTGGGCCCCATGGCTATCTTCTGATATGTCCCTGGTGCATATGTGAAGCTTCCAGGTTTCCAACAGGGGCACAGAGTTTGGCAATGCAGACCTGCGTAAGCTGAAGAGTCAATAGTCTAAAAAACTCAGGGACTCCAACTAGCAAATGCTGGGTTTGGTCTTTGGATTTTTCCCCTCCCATTTCAAAACATAAGAACTTTTTGCGAACTACCAGGGAGACAACTTTCACTCACATTTAGTTGTCAATGTGGGAGTAGGTTAACTGTCTCAGCTAATTTTATAATGCATCAATGCATTATATCAATGCCTTTACTAATTCTATAGTGCATCAATGAAAGTTAATAACAATTAATCAATCCCGTTGCTTTTGTGTTTATTATTATCCACAGAATAATATATGCTTTTACTAGTAAATGCATGTAGTAAATATTATTCTGTGAAGAATAGTATATGCTTTTACTTGTAAAATGCATCAGATCAAATGCATTATATCAATGCTTTTACTAATCCTGTAGTGCCTCAATGAAAGTTAATAAGAGTTGCACTTATATATATTATTCTCCACCCTTTACTCTTCCAATGAGTGAATCATTGTCACAGCCCAGACCTTCCTCTCCACGGAAACATAATCAAATAAACCCAGATGAAAGCTGCAAAAATTGGATCACAACCTCGTACCAGGAACTAGCCATACTCCACACACCTTATAGGGTCAGGTCTTCATTGCCACCCAGGCAATGAGAGCTCCAGTCCTAAATTTTCACCTTACTAACTACATCTTAGAACCATTCCTCTTACCAGCTGTACTAGTTTGGCTTTCTGAGAAGCAGAAAATGAGAGAGAATTAAGAATGTTGGCATTTTATTATGAAAGATAAAAGGGAAAGTGAAGCAGGGTGCAGCCAAGAGGAGGGCCCCGAGAAGGGATTTGTGATGGGGTCCAGTACTCGGGGTGTCCAGGAAATATTAGAAAAATGTGTGTAGGATGTCCTCACCCCCACAGGCCTGAGCCAGGGGGGATGGGACACATGGAACAGGGCCATTCAGAGCTGTTTTGGGTAGCAAGAGCTTTGCAGCTAACCCCTGGCACAGTCATTTAACATATCTATAACCTTTAACTGGTTTCATGGATGTGTTAAGTAGCTGTGGCCATGCTTTGAGCCAGGGGGATGGGACCAAATTCCACCCAGGATGGGACTGGGAAGCAACTCCCCCTGGTTACAGGGCCTGTGGGAGAGCTTGGAGATGATTGGCTCCATGCCATGGGGCCACACCTGCCCAGACTTACTATGGCAGCCCAGTAAAGCTGGAAGAATACAAGGATGCTGGCAGGTGTAACTGACTGTAGGAGGAGTCAGAAATGGGGCTGCAAAGGAAGATGGGCACTGAGATTTAAACCTAGGCCCGACAGCCATAGAGTAGAGGAGACCATTTGGCTCTGAAGGAAAGAGTAGACCCACGAGGTTCTGAAGCAAGTAGATAGATAGAGGTCCATGTGGTTCTGAAGTAAAAGAGGAGAGTACCACGAGGTTCTGAGGGGAAAGGAAGAGGGCCAGGATCAGGAAGCTTTGGTGAAGTAAAGAGAGGACCACGCGGTTCTGAAGGAGAGTAGAGAGGACCACGAGGTTTTGGAGTGCTTCTTTTTGCCACGTGGCTTAGGCAGCAGGAGAGGCTTTGCCAGGAAGAAAGGGGAGGAAGGACTCTTGCTGGTGAGCCATGAGAAGGTGCCACATGGCTTTGGATTAACTGGAGATTGCAGCAGCCACCCAGCTGATGGTGCCGGGAGCCTGAATCACGGACTTCTACTTCCTTTCCTGAGACACGGTACCCCGGACTGGGCACAGGGAGAGGGAAGGACTGTGCATCTGTGGGCATTCTAGAGGACTTTAGTATCTTATTGAGGACATTAAGCCATTACTCTAAGTCTGTGTAACTTTTAAATAAACAATTCCTTTCCTTTTCACCAGTCTCTGGCATTGAGAGACGTCTTTCCTCTGGCGGCAGCATTTCGAACCTAGCAGGTGGGCGTGGGGGGCAGGAACCTCCAGAGACAGAAAGGGGGAATCCTTTCTGTAATAATTTATCGTGAACCACCCCCTGCCCTTGCTCTGTAACAAAAGGAGGAATAATTATGCAAGTAAAAGCTTTTAGACTGCAAATCTGTAACCTTAAAAGAAAGTGGGGTGTGCATGGTATTGGTCAAGAGACCCATTGATTGCGACACAGATTTAACAAATTCCTCAGGGCACCCACAGAGAATTCTGAAGTAAAGATGGCTGTTGAGGAGTCTTATATTTAACCGAAATAGCCATGCATTGAAACCCTTGCACTGGTCCATCAACAGCTGACAGTTATCTTGGAAACTGAGGCAGATCTTAAAATTACTGCAGCTGGAGATAAACCACTATTTTCATTCCTTGCAGCTGAACAAATTATTTCTTAAAAAGAGTGTGAGCATCACACTTTTATGGTTACCCCAATACACAATCCATATGGTTATTATAAACTTTGCTGCTAAACTAATTTTGGGTTTTTTTTAAATTTCATTTTCAAGAAAAACACTTTACAAGATCTAAAGACAAATTATTTTCCAAATATTAATGAATGTATGTGGCACAAAAGCCACAAGATAAGAAATCATATATACTATAAAGGAACTTCTTCATTTGTCAACAGCCAGTTCACAAATTCCTCTCTTTGGAAGCTACCACCATTTATATTTTTCATAGGCCCTTCCAGAAAAATTCTATGCACAACATATTTGTATGTATGTGTGAAGAAATGAAAACAATGGACGTGTGGTCTATTTCTGACTCATTGTGGAGTTTGCTCCTGGGAAAAGAAGGAAGGCAGGGAGCCTGATCAATGTTCACATAAGCACGTTGACCATTGATCTACTGGTGAAAAGGATAGTGTTAATTGCTAGGGGGATAGTCTATGTCTAGAAAATTCTTGTAGCATCATACCCTGCTTTATGATTGCTCATGGTAAACAAAATTTCAATTTATAGATTTATAAGGAATACATCTTCATTGAATGTGAAGTATGCTGCATGACATTCTGAGGGTGTTTAATAGAGGTATTTTATAACATAGATGCTTCACATTATGTATGGTAGCTCATGTACCTCACTAGAGATCTCATCCACTATAGGCAAGAGAGTCCATGTGCAATGATAAAAGAGAAGAGATCTAAGCCTGATTTACAGTTATATTTGATGTCTTGTAATCTTAAAATTATTAGTAATTAGAGTAAGATCCCTAATACACAAGAGTTTTGACAATCCAATTCATTGTGTTAGCTCAATATGCATTTTGTGAATTTTCATATTTTTCAGATTACTTAATAAAATCTTTTGGCAAAATTTTCAGATAGTATGCTATAAGAATATCTAATTTTTCCATACTGTTTTCCAGAGTGGCTGTACCAGTCTGCATTCCCACTAACAGTGCAGTAGGGTTCCCTTTTCTCCGCAACCTCACCAGCACTTGTTTGTTGATTTGTTAATGATGGCCAGTGTGACCAGGGTGAAGTGGTATCTCATTGTGGCTTTAATTTGCATCTGTCTGATGGCTAGTGATGTTGAGTATTCTCTGATTTGTCTATAGGCCCCTGTATGTCCTCCTTGGAGAAGTGCCTGTTCAGGTCCTTTGCCCATTTTTTAATTGGATTGTTGTCTCCCTGGTGTTGAGTTGTATGAGTTCTTTTATATATTTTGGAGATCAAACCCTTACCCAAGGTATCATTGGCAAATATATTTTCCCATATGGCTGATTCCCTTTTCATTTTGCTATTGTTTTCTTTAGCCATGCAGAAACTTTTAAATTTGATGTAGTCCCATTTGTTTATTCTTTCCTTTATATCCTTTGCTCTAGGGGACATATCAGTGAAAATATTGCTGCATGGAATATCTGAGATTTTCCTGCCCACATTCTACTCTAGGATTTTTAGTGTCACAATTTATATGTAAGTCTTTTATCCACCTTGAGTTTATTTTTTGTGCATGGTATACATTGGTGCTCTAGTTTCATGTTTTTGCATGTACCCGTCCAGCTCTACAAGTATCATTTCTTGAAGAGGCTATTTTTACTTCATTTTATGCTCCTGCCCCTTTTGTTGAATATTAATTGACCATAGAGACATGGGTTTTTTTCTGGGCTCTCTGTTCTCTTCCATTGATCCATGTGTCTGTCCTTATGCCAGTAGCAGGCTGTTTTGATTACAGTGGCCTTGAAATATTATTTGATATTAGGTATTGTGATCTCTCCTACTTTGTTCTTCTTTCTCAGAATTGCTCAGGCTATTTGAGGTTATGGTTCCGTATACATTTTTGAAATATTTGTTCTATATCTGTGGAATATGTCAATATACATGGACCTGCTTTTTGATCCAGTGATCCCACTGCTGGGATTATACCCTAAGAATCCCGAGTCACTAATTCAAAAGAACCTATGCACCCCAATGTTCATAGCAGCCCAATTTACAATAGCCAAGTGCTGGAAACAGCCTGAGTGCCTATCAGTAACAGTGTACAGATCAAAAAACGGTGGTACATGTACACAATGGAATACTATGTAGCAGAAGGAAAGAACTCCTACCCTTTGCAACAGCATGAATGGAACTGAAGAGCATTATGCTAAGTGAAATAAGCTAGGCAGTGAAAGACAAATACCATATAAGCTCACCTATAAGTAGAACCTAATCAACAAAACAAAGAAATGAGCAAAATGAAACAGAGACATGGAAATAAGGAACAAACTGACAGTGACCAGAGGGGAAGAGGAAGAAGGGAAGAAAGGGAAGGGTCTAGTCAAGGAACCTGTATAAGGAACTCATGGTAATGGAAAACAGGGTGGGGATTTACTGAGGACATGGGAAGGGGTGGAAGGGGATGGGGTATGGGATACCAAAAGGGGAAAAATTGAGACAACTGCAATTAAACAACAATAAAAAAGAGAATATCTAGTTTTCTTCTTACAGTATTTTATATTATGATTTTAAAAAATATCAGCAGATTTTAAAGTCTTTAATCTCTTCAATTAAAGTATTGTATAAATCACTAGAATAATAGCTCTTTGCCATTTTAATTCTAAATTCTTGTGAGTCTTGATTTCCAATGGAGTAAATTCTCAAACTTTGTCATTTGAAATTGTCCTATCCATTTTCAATATTTTGTATTTATTAAAAATTTTAAAATCAGCTTGTCATTTTTCACAAAATTTGTCAGCATTTTGAAAGATATTCCATTGAATCTATAATTTAATTTGGAATGAATTGACATCTTTATAATACTGAACTGAGTGCTATAATCAATTAATATCATATATTTCAATTTATTATTTTTTAAAGAATGTTTTTAATATTTTACTGGAGGGATTTTGTACATCCTCCATTTATATTGTGGGTATTTTTTCTTCCTCTAAATTATATATAAAATTACTTCCATGGTTTTACTAGTGTTTAGAAAGACCTGGGTTTTTTTGTCTATTAACTTTGTATTGATCAACCTTAATTCACTTGTTTGCCCATTGTTTCTAACAGATTGGTAAATTTTCTGTTTACACAACTACGCTGTCTGCAAACAATGAGAGTTTTAATTTTCCTTCCAATCTCTATATATTTTATTTATTTTTTGATGCCTTATTTCACTAGATAAGACTTCCAGTAAGTTCTTGAAAACTAAATATTGAATAACACTTTAGAACATTTATATATGATTTTGTGAGTATTAATTCTTGTCCTACTGTTTAGGTAAAAGTAGTGCAACAGCCATTAAATGGGTCAGGAAGTGAAGCTCTGGAATTGCTTTCACTTTCTCAAAGTCAAAGTGTGTGTGAGCAAACACTAGAAACTCCGTTAAGTAACTGTACTTCTGATGGGTTTCCTTTCTATATTTGTATCACAACACCTAATTTCAAATCCAATGGGAACTGCCTTTTTCTTCTCATGCTCTTAGTACATCTCCTTTTAACATTTATTGAGAATTCTCTGCATAATAAGGTTAATAGAAAATCAATTTCTCCTACTAAAGGCTACATCTAGAGTAGCCAGACACATTTGATTCTTCACATCTCAAAATTTGTATATGCTCAGCACTTATCTCCATAGTACTTTGTATGTACAAGTGCAGCATCAGCCTTAATGAAATTTTATGGAATATTTTTAACACGTCTGTCTGAAGGGTCTGTGATTATTATGTTAACAGCTATTTTTCACAAGATTAGGTATTGCCATTCCTAAGTCTAGTGTGTATAAATCACATAAATATCCATTTTAGCTCTCTGGTTCAATGTGTCCATGTCCAATCCTAAAAAGTTAAATACCAAGTGTCAAATAGCTCATCTAATTTTTACTATATACAAAAATAATAAAATATAATTTAAGTAAAATTACCATACTTCCATATGCTCTGTCTGAGCATATTTTTAACTACCTGCATGAGCCTGGCTGAGCCATTTTTGATGCTTTATATGGAAATGATTATAGAAGCCATTTGATGTTATTAAATTGTATGAAAAAACTCTACATTTTTCTAGTTGATGAATCTCACTCCTGAGTTACATTTTATTAAACTATAATTATTAGATACTCTAATATTCATAAAGAAAAAGCCTGTATCAAATTTTGAGCTCAAAACTAAGCAGTAAGAAGATGAAGTGTAATGGGACAGAGAACTAAAATAGCTATAGGAGTTTCTTTTCTTAAGTATCAGTCCATTTACTATCCAAAGCTACAGACAGAAAATGAAGTTTGAATATAGAGGCTTTATCATGCACATTGAAGTTGACTTTCTAAAAGGTATGATCCTCAGTTCCATATATATCATATAAGTTATGATATATATATGTATGCACACATGTGTATGTACACACAAACATATAGCCATACAGAGGTCTGGCACAAATAACACCTTTTTATTACAATATCTTTTATTATAAATCATAAGCATGTAATTCTGTAACATAACAATATCACACTCAAGCACACCATGTGACATTTCAGGTGAAGTGTTCACATTAAAACTGTAAATTATTACACCCACATTATTACCCTACCAACCACACTCAAGCAGGCATTACTTCTGCTAGACCTTGTAAATATTTATGCATATATACACGTATATATTGCAACTGATATGGTTGGTATCTGATCCTGTTTCCTGTTATTTTGTATTTAGAATTGGACTTCTTAATACCATTTAGGTACTCTCAATAAACCCCAAAGGGTAAGGAGTAGGAGTATTTTTTTATCATTGGGCACAGATAAATTATAGACAATTGCCTATTCAGATTCTAAAATTGTACACATATCCCTCTAGAGCTTTGAATAGTTCATAGACAGTAAAACCCCAGAGAGAATATAGCAAAGTAAAAAGTTTAACGACTACAAAACTGTTCATTGTTTAAAATATGTTATATGTATTAAGTCAATGTTGTTTGTCAAACATTATTTTGTACAAAGAATATATAGGGATGAAAAGTAAAATTAGAGTTTTTGCCTCATGGGATTTATATATTTTTAAAAAGAGAGACAGGTATGAATCAACCACACGTAGACGTAAAGGATACTTTCTTTTTCCCATGCGTGCTAAGCATAAGAATATGAGGTGATACGCTGAGGAGAGACTGATGAGGGATTTCGCCTTTAGATATAGTGTTGTCAGGAAAGTGAAGCCGTAAACGATGACAAGGAGGGAGCAATGACAATATCCTGAAGAAGAATGTTCTAAGCAGAAAGAGCACAATAGAAAAAGGCCCCAGTTAGAATGGACTGGCAATCCTGGAGTATTATCAAGACCTCACCTTCCCCACTGTAACCTTGTACCCATTTCAGTTTAGAACTGTAATGATTTCCTGGTTATGTTTATTCAGTAAGAAATAAATCTTGAAATTTTCAAAATAAACTTACTTAAAGCTGGATTCTATATAAAATGATAACACATAAAAGGTCCCTGTAGTTTATACTAAAATACCGTAGACTTTCTGTAACACCCATTTTTTAAAGAAATGATACATTTTCTGTTTTACGAGGTTCTGACATTTTGCAGATGTCCAGGACATTTTGACAGTCTTGCTGGGAAGCATATACAGAACGAAAAGAAGGAAACCACATGCAATGAACAACTGTGCCCATCCCGTTGCCCTGCGGGCCTCATTTTGCCCATCACTTGCAATAACTACATGGTTAAAATTGTTTTGTGGTTTTTATCAAGGAATCTGGTTTTCAGAGGGAATGTGACCAAGTTAACAGCTTGGATGAGCAATCATGAGCAGACACACATTCAACACTACTCTGAAGCAGGTGGTGTCTGGTTTACATTACAGCCTCAAAAACCAGGATGTGGTGGGTGAAACACGCCCAGGTGCTAGTCCCCATTGGTGTCTCTTGTCTATTTCTGATGATACATTGTCGGCTCTCCTACTTTGGTGACTGGCTTCTTTTCTTTTCAGACTTTTTCTTTAAGGAATTTAGAAGCAACACTATGATTGTGACATTTACCAAAAAGAGAAAGCACCACGCCAGTTGAGAGTAAGTTTCAATGTGTACATAGATTTCAAATTCAAATATTTTCATCTCTCCCCAAAAAACTATCTGGCTTTTGAGAAATGCCAATTTCTTAAGAGTGATACATCCTTATTTTATGTGCAACTGGATCTTTCAAATTTGTGAAAATTCAATAATTTGTTGAATATTTTGAAAGTAATAAAACAAAATAAATATATATATTCTACCTTAATCCATGTTCAGAGATGTTCAGGATCTCAGCTATGTCTTTATTTAAAAAGACGGACAGGCCAAAGTGAATATATTATAAAGATTGACTACTTAAATATAACACATAACATGCTAAATAAATGTTTAATATACTCAATGAATAAGCAAATGAAACTGAATAAAGAGCTATGGGGCTATAATAAATTATACCTGTTTATATTTAATGCCAAACACTGGAATTTGAAATTGCTAATTAAAAACATTAGTGAATGTCAATACAGCACTATTTTAATGATTCCAGGATAATCCCACAGCAATTAATTTAGATCAGAATGAGTTTATTGTGAAGTGCCAAAGGTGGAAAAAATGCTTCCTTTGCACTATAAAGCTACAATTTCTCTAATGAATAATGCCTGGTCAAAACTTAACTATATAAATACTTAATTTGCATTTACTAAAGAAACATAATAACTGAGAAGATAGCTCTTTGGGGAATGACCTGAGTTAACAGTTGATTTAGATAAACATAGTTTTATCTTAACTTCTGAATACACAAGTACATTAATGATACTCACAAATCAGAATAATAACAGCAACAAAACCCAACAATAACAAAGTACAATAAAATTTATTTGACAGAAAGCTGGTGGCAATTTCATGCTTGGTATATGTAGAAAAATTACCAATCTTTAGTAAACAGGTACTTTTACCAATGAATTAAATAAGAATATAAGCTTCAGGTCCTAGATTTTAATATCTGGTTTTCCTAGAAGCAGGAGAAGAGTGTCTGTTTTCTATCTGCACTTATAGAAGCGAAGACAAAAATAAACAAATTTAGCCTGAGCCAGCATGGCTCAGATTGTTGAGCGTCATCCTATGACCAAAGGGTTGCAGGTTTGTTTCCTGGTCAGGATGTAAGCCTGGGTTATGGGTCCCATCCCTGCTGCGGGTGCATGGGATCCTCAGCCTGGGTGCCTGCGGGAACCAATCGACTGGTGCTTCCCTCTCACATCGTTTTCTCTCCTTTCCTCTCTCCCTTCCTCTCTGAAAGCAATGAAAAAAAATGTTCTTGGGTGAGGATAAAAAAGTAATTAAAAAATAAATGAATTCATGAAATTTGCTTGTTCCCATGTTATTCCAAAAAGATCTGAATGTTGTGCATCCCCTTCACAATGCTGAAAGGAAAAACGCCTGAGAAATTATACTTAAATCAAAGCTCCCTCTTTCACATAATGACTGGTTTAACCTGACGGGGTTCCGTTGGACCATGGCATTGTCAGCAGGAGATTCTTACTAGCAATAAAGGCAGGGACTACAATACAGTTCTGAGCTGAGCTTAGAGGTGATTTAGAGTCCAAATAGGTCCACAGGGTTGTCTAATGTTTTGTGACATTTAAAGGATCCAAAGCAAATATTAAAGTTAACAAGGAGAAATAAGACTTGTGAAAATATGAAAGTAAAATGTAATAGATTTCAAAAAGGGAGACTTTGCAGCTCCTCCCATTAAGAAGCATCTATTTTCCCATGCTTTGCACCAAGGCTGGCTAGTAGTTGGTTGGATCAGTAAAATATAGTATAAAAGATGCTGTGTTAGTAGAAAGCACACGATTCAAGGGATCTTGCAGATTTTGCTTCCATGCCTTACAGTTTTTTTGCTATGTGACCCAGCCCCCAATGGTTTGTTAAACATCCCAGTCACCTCCATCACTTCAGTAGTAACCTTGCCATTGACCAACATATGAAAGTGACCATCTAGATACAGAGGTGCCCAACCCACAGCCCACAGGCTCCGTGTAGCCCAAGATGGCTATGAATTTGGCCCAACACAAAATCGTAAATTTAGTTCATGCCTTTTTTTTTTTTTGCTCATAAGTTTTTGTTAGTGTTTGTGTATTTAATGTGTGGCCTAAGACAACTCTTCTCCTAGTGTGGCCCAGAGATGCCGAAAGGTTGCACACCCATGAAAGATGCTATTCATCAGTAAAACTTTTAAATGTCTGCAGGTATATGAGTGAATACACTGATATCTATTAAGACAAGACCAGAAAAAAAAAAAACAGCAGAGTTTTTAGCTAATTTAATATTTTTTGAGGTACTAAGGAATCAAAAATAAATAGAATATCTGAATAGTTCAATACCAAGTATGTAAACTGAATCAGTATTTAAAATTCTTCTAACAAAGAAAAGCCCAAGACCAGATGGTGTCTGTGGTCAATTCTACCAAATGTTTAAAGAAGTAATGCCAATTCTTCATAAACTCTTCCAAAAACTTGAAGAAGAGGGACAATTCTAGACTTATTTTATGAGGCCAGAATTACCATGATATCAAAGTCAGATAAGAACACTACAAGAAAATAAAATTATAGTCCAATATCCCTAATGAATATAGATGAAAAAATTTCTCAACAAAATATCAGCATACCAAATTCAACAGACCTTTCAAAGAATTATACATCATGATCAAGTGGAATTTATCCCTGGGACCTAAGGATTGTTTAATATATACAAATCAATACTTGTGATGTACCACATTAATAGGATATATGGCAAAAATCATATAGTCATCTCAATAGATGAAGAAAAACATTTGAGGAATTTAAACGTTTTCATGATGAACACTCTTAACAAATTGGGTAGAGAAGGAAGATACCTCAACATGATTAACAACCTACATAAAAAGCCCACGGCTAACATTATACTCATTGGTGAAAGTTTAAGAATTTCTCTTCTGAGATCAGAAACAAGACAAGGGTGCACACTCTCACCACTGTAATGTAATATAACATATGGTATAATATATAATTTTATAGTGTATGATAAATTGCATATAATATCTAATATTATATCTAATGTCAAAGTCGCCACTCTAAACACCGCGCAGCTGAGAGCTTACAGGTGAGGCTGGCTTTTACCGGAACGAATTATGAGGAGCGTCAGGGCCAAGATGGGACTTTGTTCATCCAATCCCTGGTTTCAGGAAGTAAGCAGACCTTCAGAATTGTTGGACCTCCTTTCCAATTCTCAGAAATGTCCTGTGCAGGACATTCTGGTGGCCACGGTGGCTCACGTGTGTCTCTGAGACCACACATTCAGGCCTGCGTGGGT